>NW_003546343.1:127272-167343 GCF_000090795.2 Amphimedon queenslandica | reverse complement strand
TATTATCAGAAAATGCACGCTGTATTAAATAAAATACTATTAATTGAAATGTTATTGATTAATTTAATAGTACAACTTTTCTTACCGGATTAGGTTTGGGTCCAAATTTCTTCTTAACTCTCTTGACCATTTGCTTCTTCTTTTGTTCACTGAGTGAGGCATGACGGAGGATCATGTGAGCAAAGTCTCTCTCACTAATCATCCCATCAACAAGATCATAACGGAGATACTACAGTACATGTACATACAATTGAGAAATGATTAATATTATTAATATAATATTAATGATTAATATTATTGATAAAATATTATTTGATAAAATATGAACAAACATGTACAAAAGACATGTACACATGTCTACATGTAAAGATGCAGACATGTTTCTTAATTACTCATTGTGTACATGTACATGCACATACATGGTATGATCATTAATTCCTAGAACTTGTACATGGTAAGGGTCATATCAATGTATGTATACCATATCATACAATGTCTCCATGGGATGAATACATGATATACATGAACATGTAGATGTATGATCATGTAGATCATGTACATGTACTTGTATGATAATTAATTCCTAGTACATGCACATGATCATGTTCTTACTTCCATCAGGAGTATCTCAGTGTTGAGAAGAGTATGGAATTCCTGAAACTTTTCTATTGTCAGTTTCTGGTCGAGTTTCTTACCAAAGAAATGGACTGCTAATGCTCCACCCACAGACGAAGCAACATTACCTAATATGGACAACAATCAATTAAAAAATTGAATAATGAATTAAAATTAATTGAAATTCAATTCATAGTATTCTATTACAGCTAGGTCACTTTCATCAGGTCAATCTTCAATTTTTGGGAGGATAGAGCCAACTAGTATGTGGGTTATATTTTCCTTCAGTGAAAAGACTACTTAGCATACGTACCATTGATGACATGGTCCCTGTGTCTTACTCCCATTGCTGTGGAGCTGAGGAGGACTGACTGAACTGTTTCAAACTCATCAAACTCAACTTCTCCATCGCCATTGAGATCAAACATCTTAAAGGCTAGCTCAAAGTGTTTCATTGGAGCTAAAACAAGAAAGAAAAAGAGAGGGAAGGAGAGAGAGAGAGAAGGAGGGAGATAGGGAGAAAGAGATCATATCATATGTATGCATGTATAACTATGTGTGTATGTGACTCACTGGCTAATATTGTTAATAGAAACAGGAAATCAGAGAAAGAGATAAGGCCATGTTGACCTAACTTGTTAAAGACACTGTTACTATCCTCCATACGACCTAGACCCTCTTTCTCTATTGTCTTGAATAGAGAGGAGGAGAGAAAGGAAAAACAAAATACTAAACAAAATACTAGAGAATTAGAGGCAATAATAATCTCATTTTAAAATGCTCATAACTCAAAAAATTGAAGTCAGAATCAGCTCAGACTTTCTACACAGCATAAGTACATCAACATGTATCAGAAAATGTAATAAAAATTTGGGGTGATTTCGGAGCCATTTTTCAGAAAAAACCATGGGCTATAGTACAGGGTACTTTTCAGATTTTAGGCATTCTCTTAAAATGGCCATAGCTCGAAAAATTTAAGTTGGAATCAGCTCAAACTTTCTACACAGCATAAGTACATCAATATGTATCAGAAAATGTAATAAAAATTTAGGGTGATTTCAGAGCCATTTTTTGGAAAAAACCATGGGCTATAGTACAGGGTACTTTTCAGATTTTAGGCATTTTCTTAAAATGGCCATAACTCGAAAAATTTAAGTTGGAATCAGCTCAAACTTTCTACACAGCATAAGTACATCAATATGTATCAGAAAATGTAATAAAAATTTGGGGTGATTTCGAAGCTATTTTTCGGAAAAAACCATGGGCTATAGCCTTAAGTATTTTTCAAAAATTGGCCTGTTTTTTAATCCAAAAAATATTAAAAGGAATTAGCTCAAACTTTCTACACAACATGAGTACATCAATATGTATCTACAGTACAGGATATAGAATGTTTACATTTTCTATTAGTTCTCAATACTTACCTCAATAGTTACTGTTCTGTAAAGATCCAGTCCGTATTCCTGTGGTTGCATCGTACCAGGAGTGATAGCTCTGATGAAATCCTGTGGTGTCATATATATATTACGTGAGCCATCCTCCTCTGCAAATAAAAGGATTAAAAGTAACTTTTAAATTTGGTAGAATTATGTTCAAAAATTACAAAAAAATCTAAGCCTCCAATCATTAAATGTTTACATACTATACACTGCTCAAAAATTTAAGCATGCAGAAATTTCAAATTCCTGTATTCTCATTTTATAGTAAATCATCAAAATAAAGTGCTAGCTGCCAAATATAAGTTGTATTAATTAATGTACATGTACATGTCCCTGCTCCTCTTATATGATTTGTTTGTTCTCACCTTTTATCCTAAGCGTCGCAAAATAACGAAATATTTTATCCGGAGTGCTATAAGCTCTGATCCTGTCCTCATAAGCCATCACCGATCTGTCGTGAAAACTAACACGGTCTTTCTTCTCTCCTTCCTCCTCCTCTCCTTCCTTTGATCTCTCTCCATCTTTACTCTCTTTCTCCTCTTCCTCTTTCCCTTCGTCTGCTCTAGCCTTCATCTGCTGATATAAGATATAACTGCTTCCAATTAAAGCACATAGTGACCCTAGAAACAGACAGACCAGTCAGTGATAATAACTACACTAATTCTTATGCTGTAAATGAAATCACATGTACATATTCTCTAGGACTATTTTGGAATTCTTTTTATCAAGGAAGTGCATGTAGGAATAATGTGAAAAGGCAAAGACTGCTCCAAGACCATTTTTAGACGAACTATTTTAAATTTGTATTTGTTATTCTAATTAGTGCTCACCACAAGCGACACTGTACAATCTTATTCTTGCTTTGTACTGCTGACGACTGAACGTGCTCTCGCTGGTGGAGGAGCCCTCGCTGCTGACGGTAGAATACCTCGCTATAGAGGGATGGGTGGAGACTGGACACACCCCTAACACCCTATCTAGAATAATAACACAGTTATAACGACATAATTATCTTAAAACTTAGAAATTTAAAACAATTATGATAATGTACATGTATATATACAGTTTGGTGTCCCATCATGCATTGCTAATTCATGTATTGATTGTCCCCAATACTACACAGTAACACGGAAAAGAATGAAGTTTAGCATAGTACTCACTAAAGGAGGTCTCTGTACGAGCTCCTCTCATCTGCAGTAGATACAGCAATCTCCTGCTCATCTTCAGTTTACCTTTTCACTCCTTTTTCTAATTTCTATTATGACTAAAGAGATAACGGAGATGTACGGATAATTCTCAGGAAATCCTGCAATATGGCAGCCAGCAAGAGGTTCCTTTGTTTCTTTTCTCCTCCTTTCAGAGCCAGAGGTTGTAGCCCCGGCTTAATGATGAACAGGAGCAGTTTGGGATTTCTGAAAAGGCGGTATTCTAGTGGATATGGAGACAATGGTGATTTAATTATTAATGATAATTCTATGCTCACACCCCTATACATAGATACATGTCTATAATGTCCTAATTAATACTAGTTGCTCTTTTACACTCTTCCTCATAGTTCAAGTGTTTGTGAGACATGGTTTCCCTGTTCTCTCTCTCCCTCTACCCTCACGTCGCGAAGTATGCGAATTCACAATTCGTCCTTACCTTCAAAACGTTGGTAGCCTCCTCAACGATATAAAGGTATCTATACCTGGGCACTTAGCGTTCCTTGACTGTAGTCTCATTGCTTAGGTGGAGGATGGAGGTATTGATAGAGTTGCTGTTTATTCTCGTGATGGACAGAGAGTCTCACAATCGACTAGCCTTGACCTGTTGCTCCAGGGAGACTTTGAAATTGAGATTAATGACACTCGACACAAGATTCAAGTCCCAGAAGAAGGTAAGGAAGTACAGGAGATCCTGACAGAAAAGGCTTGAAGAGTAGAATCTATAGAAAAGATATTAATTTATTTAATATCATCAATTTGTGTTAAATCTAATACATTGTGTACGTGTAGTAGACTTGGTGGACAGTTGTTACTCTCACTATCTTAAAGTGAATTTCTTTATTTTTAGTTTATAGTGTGCCAGTTGAAGGTGAAAGAGCATTATCTGACGTTAAGAACATGATCCACAAGCTGTACACATCCCTCAATGTTGACAAACACCAGGTACAGTATATGTATATCATTATACATCCTCTTCAACTAAACATAAACCTGTAAATATTGTACACATAGCTTTAATTTGACTATACAACCACTTAGCTTGCCAATACAATCCATTTATCCAGTTTGTTTATTTATTTATTTATACTTTATCTGTTTCCTTTTTGCTTCCAGCTAAGCAAGGAGAGGGAGTTACGGAAGCAGTTAGAAGAGATAAGGTCGGAACTAGCTCCACTAGAGTCCCAGTGCCAGGAGCTCATGGAAAAGAGCGCCAAACGTACGACGTACCTCAGCTGGGGGCTCCTGGCGTACATGTGTGCTCAGACTGGGTTCTTTGCTAGACTCACTTTCGTCAACTATTCTTGGGATTTGATGGAACCCATAACGTACTTTGTGACGTACACAACCAGCATACTCTGCTTTGCTTACTTTGTCATCACGAGACAGGTAAGAGAGATGAGGAGGAGGAGTATAATGAAATGTATTTATACATCAAAAAATTGGAAATTTTGAGTCAATTATGATCGTGAATATTTATGTATTCGTGGACTATATTGTGTCAATTTCTAAAAAGTACTCAAAAAAAAAGACAATTTTATGAAGCTTTGCTAAGTTTTATAAAAATTATAATATTGCATGTATGTTGATATAAAAGAGATTTCAATGTTCGTTTAATAGGACTTTGTATATCCTGATTGGTACAGTAGGGAAAAGATGAAGAGAGTTTACAGTATGGCCCAGACCAAGAAGTTTGATGTAGAAAGGTAAAGATGCATCTATTTTATACCAGTGCAACAAAAAAGCCTATTAATCCAAGCTCTGTAATTCTATTTTATTTTTAATTCTATTTTATTTTATACTCCAAAGGTTTAACCATCTGAAGGACACGATGATGAAAGTTGAAGGTGAGATTGAGCGGCTCCACGATCCACTACAACTGAACCTTCCTACTCCACCAATCAAGCCAGCTCCTTCCAACGAATAGGAAGCAACGGGAGAGAGAGCTCTATTTTTGTTACTATTTTTAGACTCAAGAGATTTTGGTAGCAATATATTAAGCATATTATTATTATTAGTAGCATCGTGTTTTATTTTTGACGGGTAGTCCATTGAATTTTAGAATTTTCAAAACCAATAATATTATCAGTAAATGAATGGCCTTTGTATCATGCAATCTCAGTGTATTGGCAGTTTTTTTAATTTTAAGAGATTTCCAAAATCATTAATAATAATAATAAATGGCACAATTAATATCATGATGGACACCAGTCAATCTTGAACTAGATCATCTTCTGGACCAACTTATTGATCAGTTCTTCTCTATTGCCGTGATCACCTCCCTCAATAAAGTGAGTTGTCTTCTTTCTCCAACCACCCTATAAGAGCAGACAAGAAACAATTAAACGACTTAGCCATTGTTAGATCCACAAATAAATTTTGGGAGACTAATCTAACTAAAAATGGAAAACCTAAGCTAAATATGTGGCACCAAAAGCAAGGAGATTTCAGGAGACCTAGACCAAATATGGAAGACACAAGTCTCCTAAACTCCTAGATTTAAAAGTAAATTGCTAAAGAACGCTTGCCTTGGGATTCGTCAGTTTAAACGGCCACAGGAAATTATTGACTTCCTTGAATTTCGGACCAACAGTGAATATCTCATGGACAATGTCTTCCATGCAAATAATGTTATCCTTTAAGAGTGCCTTCTGGATTATAGCGTTGCTAAGCAGTGGGACCCGCCTCCTTTGTGAGAGTTTCCCGTATCCACGCTTGTAAACCAAATATCGGATAGTTCTAAGACTAGGGTATCTGAGGAATAAGGAATTTAAAAGAGACGGAAAGAAATGATTGAAAGCAAAGAGAGGGTCAGTAATACATGGAAGAGAATGAAGAGTGTATGACTTACCCCCAGGCAACATAGGGTTCAACCAATCGGAGCATGTTCAGCGACGCTTTGTTTAACCTGATGAAAACGGCATTGTTGATCTGACGTAATCTCATGATCTGAAGGATCTTTCGGACTCTCGGACTTAAACCATTGATACTAAAGGAGAAAAGTAAGAACAGTGAGAGAGATCAAAGATATCATGTACAAAGATGTGCATGTACATAAAGTATAAAACAAGCAACAATCCAATACATGGTCCTTGGCCAAATTTTGTCAAAAATGGGCAGGAGAAATTTTTCCATTTTAATAATTTTTTCTGATGCATATACATGTTCTTATGTTGCGTAGAAAGTTTGAGCTGATTCCGATCAAGTTTGAATTTTTTAATGAATATTTAAACTTGCTCCAAAATCGGGTAAAAGTCCCTGTACTATAGTACAGGGTCATCGGCCAAATTTTGCCAAAAATGAAAAGGAGAGAATTTTTCATTTTTATAATCTTTTCTGATGCAAATACATGTTCTTATGTAGTGTAGAAAGTTTGAGCTGATTCCGATCAATTTTGAATTTTTTATGAATTTTTAAAGTTGCTCCAAATGCCATGTACTGTATTGTAGTGCTTGTCAGCTTATGCTTTGTGAGAAACCCTGACCAATCTCTGCTTCACTCTTACCCTTTTATTCTAACAACAATAGCAAGCTTGTGCTCTGGCGGAATGTAATAATTTTTAGCTGTCTTGGCTTCTCTCTTTAGTCTGATGGCTTCCTTTTCTCTCTGGCGATACTCAAGAACGTATTTCTCGGCTCTTTTGAAAATATCTTTACGCTGTAGCCTGCGAGCCTACCAGAAAGAGAGAAAAATATAAAAGAGAGGGAGGGATACAGGAGAGTTAATTCACATGAAGAGGTAATGTACTGACAACAGAGATGCAAATGTAAATGTCTCACTTTGCTTCTTTCCCTTCCTCTTTTAGCTGCTGCCTCTTTTATCTCTTGTAATCTTTTTCTCTTTTTCAAGAGTGTTTCTGGTACGCGGGGAAGCTTCCCTCCCTCAGCCACGCTACAGAATAAAAATAAATCCTAGCATTATTCACTTCCTTATCCAGCAAGGAGACAAGTGCTCATCACGGCTGATTAATAATGATCTTTTTGCTTACCCTGTGTCCGCCATTGCTTCTCTTTATCGACACTACACGAGGGATCGACTGTTTTCGCGCATGCGCATTTTAACCTCCCCACTACCAGTTAATTTGTATCTAGTTAAGTAACTTATTAACTGTAATTAGTTCACACCTACCTGCTCAGCAAAAAAATGACAGAGAAAAGTGCTTGGACTCCAATATGCAACAAAATCCTAAATGATAAGGTGCAGTCTAAAGAATAAAAAATAATTTAGGGAAGCTACAGAATATTAAATATTTTATTGTAGCTGTTTAAAGAAAGAATGGCACTTCTGAGCAAATGGGTAAGTGTATTTTTTACAATTTTTTGAATAGTCTGGTAAAACCAAGTCCTCAAACTACTATAAAATGCATTAGAAGTATCATAAATCTCTTATCCTGCTACATTACTGCACTATTTGCAGCATGAATCATACTTGCATGCACTCTATTTATCATTCTTAGTATTCTGCATGGACTGATGAGCAAAGATGGGAGCTAGTCCAATTTGTGCTATTGAAACTCTCAGACAAAGACCTTCACTATATTTATTCTCTTCTTGATCCACTCATTCCACGTCCACCACTTCCAGAAGTTAGGGAGGATTTTACTCGCGTATTTCCTCGTAGTATTTCACTCAAGATATTATCTTATCTTGATGCAAGATCTTTATGCAGAGCAGCACAAGTAATATTAATCATTATAAGTATTATAGATAGATTTCTTAATGCTTATAATCTAGCTGTTTTGTATCATTTTTTGCATGAAGGTTTCTTGGTACTGGCGTTATCTCTCAGAACAAAACATGCTATGGAAACCAAAGTGTCTGCGTTACAGCTGGTTTCTTCCAATCCCATCAACTCAATCGAACCCTCTAACAATATGGAAGAGACATTATGTAACATGTGTCAGTCACATGACATGGAGATTACCGCAGGTATATACATGTACTATTATTTCTTCCATGATATTAAAACTGAGTCTACCTTGACAGGTTGATCCTCTTCCTATTGCTTCTTCTCCTTCTCCCCCTCCCTCTCCTTGTACAGAAGTACCTACACCTGTCAATAAAAGTAATGCAAGTTCAAAAAAAAGAATTAGACTGAGGAAAAATTTTAGAGGCTCATCTATTATGCAGCCAATTTGGAGACATCCAAACAGGTTTCCTAAGGAATTGAGGAGCAGTGACACGTTTATGTCATCCCTTACAAAAAGGAGGCATCTTAATCTTCATCAATCAAAGGCATCTAATGTTAGTACAGTCATCAATGAACCACTAAACAAACCAAAAAGTGATTCCAATCATGGTAATTCACTGGATAATGATGAAAAGGATTCAGGAACTTGTCACAGACCTTTCGTTGACATAGATGCTCTACTCAAGCCAGAGCTTCTTGAGAAACTGAGACTTGGTGACCCAAAGGAAGAGACCATTCTAGTATCAACTATACGTCATCCTGAGAAGGAGGATAAAAGGGAATTGGCTGCAACTTTATCACGAGTACAAGCAGTCTCTCCTTTTCCTTCTCTACCTCCATACTACCAAGAGAGGAATCTACATGAAGATTACGAGAGGGAGAAGTCACTGGAGGACAACAAAATGGACATAAAAGATGAAAAAACTGAAGATGATTTTATCAGAGGCTGGAGAGATGATGACTTTAATACAGACTCTGAAAGCGATATTTACTAATACTAACAAACATTTTTTGAAAGAGATAAGTCTTATTATCATGTTAAAAATTAATGAAATAAAGACAGAAAAAAAAAACTTGTATGAAATAGAACTTTAAACAAAAAGAGACAAATAAAGACAATATTTTTAAAAATATTTCAATGTGACCATTGACAATGTTCATCATCATCTAATAACGGTTCGCGCAATGCATATCCAGTTTCCTTAGAATTATCACCTCCAACGCTAGGGGCAGTAGAACTAGTAGCAGCTGTGTTATTTTTAGTAGAAGAGGAAGATCCTGTCCCTGCTGTAAGACCAGTGCTTTGTGTTTTGGTAGCTGAGCCTGATGATGATGAAAGAGGAGGAGGAGAAGCATTCTGCAGTGACTTCTTCTCTTCTGCACTATCATCAGAAGTAGGTGAGCCTTCACTGCGATCAACAGCAGTACTAGAGCTTTTATTTACTTTTATTCTCATTCTACAAACAACAAGGATCATAATAATACATTACAAGCAATGATAGTAGTTTTATCTTACCTGATATAAAATCCTATTCTATAGATCACATATCCAATACAATACAAGTATGGTAAGAACATGAATATGTATCCAATGGTAATGGCAGGAGAGTTTGGATCAGGAGAAAGAAACGCTCCAGTTACCAGTACCAAGTCCAACAATATCAGTGCCTCAATCACGTTGATGTACTCCTTTTCAAAAGGTTTGACTATTATGTGCACTATAAGTACTACTAATGCTGCCAATGACATAATGAACTATATCAATAAGTTTTTTTTTCAATTTTTAACGTCAGTGAAAATGAATCACTTACTACTATCAGTGATGGTCTTTCTATTACAACAAAGAATGATATGAAGACGAATATGAGTCGACGTCCAACGTCCCAGCCTCCCCACAGCCTTCTATTATCCTTCAATCCGTCAGTCAGCACATCGGCAAACGGCCGGAATATCTAAAATGAGGATTGGGGTCAAATCAATTGTGGACTATAACATGAGTTCTTTGGAAAAAAACGCTTCCAAAAATCATTTTAATTTTCATTATTCTGTCTAACTTGTGGTCCTCTGTAAGTGGAGATATAACAGACTCCAAAAGGCAAGGGAGCAACAAAAAACGTGACAATGAGAAGAGAAAGAAAAAAGAAGGTCCCAAAGTATGGAGACAAGCAACTAACACTTCCATCATACTGGAATCTCTGACAAAAAACAAAAAAAATAATGGCTAATAATTATTACTAGCGACTTACAAATCCGATTGGTGTTTGGGCACAACTGAGAAACACAAAGCTGGTGTCAGCGAGATACTTGTAAATGAAATAAGATAGACAAGTGATTCCCTTAATAGCCGAATGGTGGGCAAACCGTTTAACAAAATGGGCTCTATTAACAAAAAACAAAAAATAGAATTTTTAATACATTTAAGCACTGTAGATCAGTTACTCAGTATTTTGTACACATGTACATGTACTGTGACTTACCCTAGCACAAATCCAAGGCATGCAGCTATCATAATGAGAGGTGGTATGTACCCAAAGAGAGCCACATACTCAGCTCCTAATGACTGTGATATACAGAATGGTATAGGAACACTAAACCCTAACACATTAACTACAACAGCAACTGGCTATTATGAAAAAAGGAAGGAGAGATGGGGAAAGGAAAAGAGAAATAAAGTTTTCCATTGCATTTATTATTATTTTACATCAATAGCTCCTGATCTTGTCACTGAAACACTAAATGGTCTATAGATTAATCCGATAACCTAATCAACAATAATCTTTATGACGATCACCATACGTTACTCACTTGGGCATAAAACAAAAATCCTCTTAATTCATTAGGAATAGTAACATTGATATATAAGATAGCACAACAAAATATTAACACAGCGAGGCCTACAAATGATGGATGAGGTAAAACAGATAATTATTACAGAGCTTACAGCTTAATAAGAGGAACAAGGTAAGTCCAACAGAGCAGGAAACTTCAGAGCAAATTTGAAGATCAAGACTAACACCTCTCCCTTCTTTGCACTGACCGCATAAATCACCTAACAATTAAACAACAAACAACAACAATAATAATAATAATAATAATATTATAATAATTATATTAATAATATGTACCTATTCTTCCTTCTTGACATTGTCCCGTTTCATTATCAAATTGAAATCTACAGCCTGGCAATCTCCCCTGGGCATCACAGTAAATATATCCGGGTAACACACGAGTCGTTAACAGTCTACCATTACGACCTCTACCCCATATTCCACTCTATAATAAAATAAATAAAAATAAAAATAATAACAATAATAACCATAACAATAATAATAATAATAATAATAATAATAATCATGGGTCTATATATTATACTTACTCTAAGATACACATATCTGTTTTGCTCATCACATCTTATGATATCGCTATTGCTATTGTCACAGGTGCACAGCGATGTGTTTCTGCTCCTATTGGCATGGACATATCCTGGGTGACAGTCACTTACACGAACACTTATTGAGTCATTCATGCCCTAAGAGTAATGGGGATATTATTATAGGGAAGGAAGGAGTGAGGGCTAACCAGTGTCTTTAGTAATGAAAAGTTAAGGTTTAGCAAGTTGTCTTGGAGATAGATTAAAGCTGGTACTGTGTAGATGAATGTATCGTTGTTAGCAGATAAAGCATCCAATTGCTAATAATAAAATAATAATAATAATAATAATAATAATAATAATAATAATAATAATAATAATAATAATAATAATAATAAAGAGTGGACTTACAGTATCTTGATCAGGTGAATTTAGTGACCAAACGGCTTCCCTTGAGTTATTTAGCTGATCAGTCGCAAACAGTGTGATTGATAAATACTCGCCAGGCTGGACCGTATTAAACTATTACAGTAATTATACAACATATTATTAATATATCATTAGTTTATTCATTAGCGAAGTCCTTACGTTGATACTTGAATGAAGCCTCAGAGGTGCTGTGGCTAATTCTTCGTCTTGCACAATATTACCAGATCTTAATTCTAACATGTTATTCTAGCAATTCAGAAAAAAATGATAATATTATTGAATAAAAACATTATAATTGTAGATTAATAATATGTACTACCACAATTTTTGTTAATGCAGTGAATACTGCACTGCATTTACACATACTTTAAAATTTACTCAATTCGTGCAAAAATACTTAAGTCCTGTACTACTAGCAGACCCAATTTCTAATTATTGTTACAAATTAATGTACATGCACAATGTTTTTGTGATATCAATGCTATAACTGTCTTACGTCATAGTAGAAAGGAGATTTGATTCCTTTTGGGAGTTTAAATATTGTTGAATTGTCACTGGATACATTTCCCAGCCAAGTACACCTCTGCATGTCACTAGCATATATGGCAGCACCACTGATTCTAGCTGTGTTATTGATAAACTTGATGTTGACATTCTGTAATGGTTAAGAAAGAGGGAGAGAGAAAGGGAGAGAGAGAGAGAGAGGGAGAGAAAGAGAAGTAAAGAAACAGAAAAAGATAAATAAAGTTCATGTACAAGTACATCAAATTAAATTACCTCCCATTCTTGAGGAGGTACATCAGATCCACCGTCATTATACTGTAAGAAACACAACCGATTGAAAATATCAATCACGAACCGAATTGGAGGAAACTCGACGTAAATGGCGCCGCCTGATTCACTGGCATAATTGTTAAGAAAGGTCATGTTTAAATTTGGAGTAACTTCCAACTGATGAGGTAATGGCGTGAGAAGAAAAGGGAGAGAGTGAGAGAGCAGAAAAATTAGAAAAATTCAAATTATTATTGTAACATACTAAGCATCTGTCATCCATCATGATACCTCCACCAAATATGGCATTGTTATATTCAAACCTCATATCACCATGAGCCTGCATTCTGGTATTGAGTAGCATTATCCCTCCTCCAGTGTTATTGAAGAAGACGTTAGTACCATCAAATAAGGTCGGGAATCTAAAGGCAGCCACGGCACTTGTGTCACCAGTACTGCCTGAGCCATTCACAATAGAGGTGTTGTTTTCAAAACGACTACAAAATAATGAACATTATTATTATTATTATTATTATTATTATTATTATTATTATTATTACTATACTATTGGTTTCCCACAATGCATGTTAATAAAAGCTAAAAGTATGCTTAGCTTAGGAGCAACTTTTAAAAATCATAAAAAATCCAAACTTGATCGGAATCAGCTCAAACTTTCTACACAACATAAGAACATGTATATGTATCAGATAAAATTATAAAAATGAAGAATTCTCTCCTAGTCATTTTTGGTGAAATTTAGCTGATGACCCTGTACTATAGTACAGGGATTTTGGCCCGATTTTAGAGCAACTTAAAAAATTCGTAAAAAAATCCAAACTTGATCGGAACCAGCTCAAACTTGCTACACAACATAAGAACATGTATGTGTATCAAAAAATGTAATAAAAGTTGAGAATTCTCTCCTAGTCATTTTTGGTGAAATTTGGCCGATGACCCTGTACTATAGTACAGGGACTTTGGCCTGATTTTGGAGCAACTTTAAAAATTCATAAAAAATCCAAACTTGATCGGAACCAGCTCAAACTTGCTACACAACATAAGAACATGTATATGTATCAAAAAATGTAATAAAAGTTGAGAATTCTCTCCTAGTCATTTTTGGTGAAATTTAGCTGATGACCCTGCACTATAGTACAGGGATTTTGGTCCGATTTTGGAGTAACTTTAAAAATTCGTAAATAATCCAAACTTGATTGGAATCAGCTCAAACTTTCTACGCTACATAAAAACATGTATATGTATCAGAAAACATTATAAAAATGAAAAATTCTCTCCTAGCTATTTTTGGTGAAGTTGGTCAAAGTCCCTAGTGTACACAGACTTTGTTATTATTACTACTACTAACCAATTATTAAAATGAACAAGAAAACCAACTTGATCAACATGGACCAACGAAAACAAACCGACAGCAGTCCCTTCATTATAGGCCGAGTTATTATTAAAAACACTATCAGTGAAATGAATGGAATCAGGCCTCTCTATAGTGTTGAGATTACTATCATAAAGTGCCATACTGACCCCTCCCCCTGCACTCCCATGGTTCCTTTCAAATATACAATGGCTGATCCTAATCTTGTTACCGAATGTGAAATTAAAAGAGTTTAAACTGATTGCGCCTCCAGCTGCTTCAATTATAGAATTACCAATAAAACTACTATTAAGTATGTTAATGCTCGTATTCTCAGTTTTATCTGAATAAGATACATACACAGCACCTCCATCAACTTGAGCGCTATTATTAATAAAGAAGCTGTTCTCAATGACAAAAGATCCACCTGTAGTCCCGGATAGTCTTATCAGCATTCCGCCTCCATGGCCATTCTGTTTCAATAGTACAGGCCTCGTGTCGTTAGGGAGATTAGAACTGGCTCTGTTGCTAATGAAACTACAGTTACTGATAATGACACTGATTCTGTGAGCTCCAGCAATATAAGTAAGACCACCACTCGTCTGAATGATGTTATACAAGTCGTCTATGCTGGTTTCATTGTTGTTGGATATGGGGGTGGCATTATTCATGTTCCCAATAAACGAAGTGTTGATTAGCGTTAGGCTATCAACAAACCGGAGCTGGAGTGAGGAGCCTGTGTTACCCCTATGAGAATACATATAAGGAGCTATTATTTAATTATTTAAATTGGATAATAATCATAATGACATTCCAATGTCTCTCTCACATTTCCTCTCTCTCTCTCTCTCTCTCTCTCTCTCTCTCTCTCTCTCTCTCTCTCTCTCTCCTTACCTAAATATGCAGTTTTGAAACAGGATATTAGTTGAGTTATAAATGAAAACGTTAGACGGTACAGGGCCACACCTCTCAAACACAACGCCATTAAAAGTTAACCCGGAAACCCCACAAGCAAATATATTATCGAAATTCCTAAACTGATAATTAGGAAAGCTGACACACTCTATGCTAGCTGATCCGTCTCCTTCAAAAGTGACATCACCGTACGTTACTAGTCTCAACTGTTCTGTCAATGAATGTACATCAGAACTCAGTGATATTACAATATCACTGAACAGGATTGGGGCTTCTGAGCAATTATCTAATAATAATTATTAAAATAATAATTATAATTGTAATAGCATCAAGTGTACATGATACATATACTTAGTATTATGATTCATTCTTGTTGATGATTATTATTTTATTCATTATTATTATTTTCGATTTCAAAAATAACTTTAAAATACAGCAACTACAATAATGAATAATTATTAATATAGTTATTATTTTTATTAAAAGTATTATTTACTCTGCACGTACTATATTACCTGTACTATAATACTCGTTAGTATAATTCCCAGTGAGGGCGTAATTAATGGTCTCGCAAGGGACGCCATCATCAGTTGCTTCACCTCCTCCTCTACGAATAATATCAGGAACAGACAAACAAGACTCATCGTCTCCAAGCACTGGATCAACTCTCACTCTAACTTCAGAGTGAGCGAGAGGAGCAACCAGTAAATATAACAAGAGAAAGATCATGATTGTACTCTCTCAGGGCTTAATTTTGAAGTAGGCGTGATCAAAACTTTTAACAGCCACGCCCTTTTAATGATAAAAATTTAATTTTACTGATAAAAATTTAATAAGAAGAATTTAAAAATGAAAGGAAAATAAATACACAGAGTGACTGATGCTGTGCATTAATAAAACAATTTATAATAATAATTATTAAAAAATAACACACACACACACATAAAGTACAATCTCTCTCATTCAGTGCTAGAAGGACAATTCTTTGGTTTGATGACCCAAACAGCTGCTGGATTAACCTCAAAAAGCGCCAACATATTTGTATCAGGATGCAGCCTCCTCTCACCTACACAACACATTAGTAATGAGTTATTATACATACTTATTATTAGATTTTCAAATATTATTATTCATATAAAAGAACAGTTTAGAAATATGCTTACACTAAGATGTAGAAAGATGTGATTTTAGAAATGGTAAAGGAAAGTTAGGATATCGATAATATTATTATTATTAAAATGAATGTTATCGTTATCAATTCATCATTACTATAGCACATCATTCTATATATGCACTTACCAATATTACCCCCAACCTCATATAGAAACTGCTCGGTTACGTCTTCATCAAATTCAATGTCAGTTCCGTTAGGTGACTGCTGTATCTGTGTATAATCACTAGTGCTGGTGATACTGACCCTCCTAATGACGTCAAAATCAATCTGTGATTTCTTCCATAGTTTAGCAATGACAGTACTAGCTGTTGGGTTCTCTTGTATATTGACGACTTTACTTATTGACTTGAAATAAGGTGTTTTCACCTTTATTGTATTATTACTTGAAGACTACAAATTATTATCATTATTATTATTATTATTTATTTATTTATTTATTCAATCTATGTTACCTCGGGTTTCTTTGCTGGTGGTGTGGTTTCAGATTGACTCATCTTCTGGAGTGCTTGTTTAACATTCCTCTTATTAAGCTTCTTGAGCTCTGATTCGTAAAGGAATCTGACTTGCGAGAGCATTCCACTTGGAACCTGTTCAGTACAAGTACAAATGAATTAAGATACACTTGACAATAACATCATGCTTAACTACATGGGCATGTACATGTGCATGCTTAACTACATGGGCAGGTACATACATGCATACCTCTCCCTTTAAACGAATGTACAGTCAAACCTGCCTACATTGTGGACATTCTAAAATAAGGACACTTCTATAATGAGGACAGGTAGTATCAGTCCCAATACAATAGTAATGTGTATTAATGAACCTCTAAAATAAGGACAGGTTCATAATCAGGAGGGTATTATTGGGGCTCAAGGTGTCCGAAAAAGACAGGTTTGACTGTACCTCTCTCCCTCCCACTCCTTTCCTTTGGATACAGTACAAGTGTTGACATACACAACAAGACACACTCCTCTCCCTCTCCCTTTACATATGTACATGTACACAAACTCACGGTCCATAGAACACGATGATATCGAATCATTAGTAATACAACGTGAGTTGTTTTAGCAGCTAGTGTGACATCATTATAGGATAATTTTGACGATGATAGCTTGTAAAATAAGTTAGGGGCTAGGACCATCGATATGTTTTTAATATCCATCTTATTATGCTCTGTCTCTTTGGATATCTTTTCACAGAATTGAAGTAAACACTGCAACGAAGCCATATGATGATTTGTTTATGTAACAGTTAAATGTAAACAAAAACACTTACCTTTAGTACCCTCTGATGTAGCGATGGCAAAATCAATATCAGTAGATTCAGTGTTCTGACTTGTTCCTTTAGATCATTAATGTCAGCAATGCTAGCGAATGATGGTAGCAGTTCGTAGGTCAGTAATGGAATTGGTAGCTCTCGTATGAACTGTTTTAATAACGATGCCACAACAACTGTTTTACAACCATCAAATGTAAAGCTACCACTTGAAAAGTTAGCCTCAATTTCGTCCTGTATCTCCTACAGATAAGTGAGAGAGAGTACAATTAGTAGGAGAAAGAGAGGGGGAGTGAGAGAGAATGAAAGAGGGAGAGAGAGAGAGAGAGAAAGAGAGAGAGAGAGAGAGAGAGAGAGAGAGAGAGAGAGAGAGAGAGAGGTGACAAGATTGTACTTTAATTTTCTGTTTTGATCCAGGAACTCTTAATATCCCTTCATCGTGTAGTCCATTATTTTCTAAAAACTGTATCATTTCTTTGAAGATGATCGGGACCTCAGCTTTGGGACATCTCTGCTGGTCCAACTGCCACAGTACAGACAGACTGGACCCAAACTGCTTCTCTTCAACTATCAAACAAGAGCAATAATAAATTTAAGATACATAAAGTACAGCTAACTGTTGCCTTTTTGTCTTGGTGCTCTAAGTGTTTTAAATGGTATGCTGTTCTCCTCAAAGGTAATGGTTAGCTCAATATGGGCTAAACATCTAATTTTCTCCATATCACCGTCTGATAGATCCTCAACTGTTGTTATGCCGAGTGAGTCAGGATCCAGTGATATGCTCTAGCAATGATAATATTAATAATAATAATAATGAATATTAATAATAATAATGAATATTAATAATACATTCGTTTATTTCTTTATTTGTTATTTCTTTACCGGTAAACTTTCGGACTTTGATAACTGAGAATAGCTCGATAAGCAAAATGACTACAAGGGAAAGAGAAGGAGGAGAGAGAGAGGGAGGATAGCAATAATTTTAAAATAATTATTCTTACTATTTAATAATTTTAAAATAATTATTCTTACTATTTAATATAATTTTAAAATAATTATTCTTACCAGTTAATAATTTAAAAATAATTATATTCTTACTAGTTTAATGTCAGCCTGTATCGGTGTGGTACCAGAGTCCGGAGAGGGTGATGAGTTCTTAGATAAAGGAAGGTCACTAGGAGGGGGTTTAGCCATGGGAGAGTCAGGGTCGTTCAAATCAGTAGTGGGCGGGGTTGTGGGACATGTGTCATCAGTGGTGGGTGGAGTAGGTGGGTATGAAATATCGGTAATAGAGGAGTGTGTGTTAGTAGAGGGGGGTGGGGCTTCGTCAAGTAATAATTCGCTAGGTATTGATTGAAGAGAAGGTGTGGATTTACGAGATTGTACTGAGCGTAATTCAACAGAACTATCTGAGCTATCGGCAACATGCTATAATAATAATAATAATAAATAATAATAATAATAATAATAATAATAATGATGATGATGATGATGATAATAATATTGATAATGATGATGATAATAATAACAGTTTACTTGTTTCGATTCCATAAACAAATGCCTCACATCACTGTGACCAGAACCTCTTCTCTTTTCAAGACCGCGTCTCGACCTAAAGAAACCCCACTAATATAATCCACGAGGCCACACCCATTATTGCGCAATACCTGATAGTCGTACGAAGTGTGTGCATTCTCTGTCGAATGGCCACCGCGTGAGCCTTCGGTAACCCGGTGATATCAATGTGGGACGATGGACACTCGTCACCCTGCGTGTCTGTACACATTAATAAATAAATAAATACACAACACATTCACCATTAAACTCACTCTCCATTAAAGCGACGAAATTTTCAAAACCAGCTTTCTTGAGCCAGTTGGCATCTATATATTGCGGATTTAAAATATCATCACAACCATAATAATGCTAGATGCTTCTTTCTCTAACCTTCTTCTTGTTCGTTATTGTCAGAGTCCTCGTCTTCTCCTCCAGCGTTTTGTGCGTGGTTGGTCTCTGAAGAGTTAGAAATGGCACTATCTTCCTTTTGTCGTATCTCTTCCATTTCTGAGAGAAAACAGTCTAATTCTTCCGGTTTGTTTGCATAACGCGTAAGTATAACATGACCTAGTCTCGGCCTGTGAGCCATTAGTAGAGAGAGAGAGAGAGAGGAAAGAGAGAAGGTGACTAAAGAGAAACGATCCCACCCAACCAGCAGGAGGGTAAACAACATTAATGTTATGATATGGGCGTGGTTATTATACTAAGCCACGCCCACTAACAATTAATTACTGTATTCAATTACAATCAACAACATTCATTGAGCAATGATAAGAAATAAGACTAACTATGCACAGTGATTATTTCTGAATTAAACATATTGATAACATTTTTCTAAATGAGAAGGCAGTCTTGTCTTGAATAGAACAGAGTCCAATCTGTACTGAGTGTATAACAGAGGCATATATCCATAAATCTATACCAACACAATGACAAAGATATAATAATGAAATTAATTATTATATGATTACAACCTTAACGAGACTGTTGATACAGGAGTGTCTCTCGTTAAAATGGGCTTCGTTTTGAGACAAAGCTTCCGGACAGTTGGGACAACGAAAAGTCCATCTTGATGTAACCTACACAACATTCAATCAAAAAATGATTGATATTTGTTTAATTTGAAAATAATTGCTTCGCATACCTTGAGTGGAGGCTTCCGTGTAACGTGAGCAATTAAGAAATTCATAGCTATGTCTTCACAGTTCATCTTACTATCAACCATATCTCTTACAGCCACTGGCTGCCATAACGAATACAAATACGAATAATACTAAAAAAGTAATTATTATGTCCATCGTTATTATCATTATCATTTTTTACTTTGTGAAAAAAGGCGGCTCCGGTAAGCACCATTGATAGCTCACAGGTGTAGTTTGAATTATAAAGCCAGGAATTGTGCTTTATGTCGTAGGAATGGAATCTGCCAGGAAATCCAACTAGTCTATCACGAGATTCTCTCCACACCCTGTCAACATTCAATAATGAAATCAATATTATCATCATTAGTGTCAATATGTCAGTATATCAGAAAGTTTTAAATTTCGTGAATTGGCTATTCTAGAAATTCATGTTTTAGCTTATGTGCTAGAAAAAACTTATTTCTATTGCAGAAAACCAGTAAAAATTAGCCAAAGTGAACATCAGTATGATTAATATATAACATAATCATCATTATAATGCTAATACTGACCTAAAAGCAAACTGTATTTCATCATGTCTGAGGTAGACATCGTCATCGATGGAGAGGATGGCTTCCGTCTTTATTCCATTAAATGGCAAGAAGCGATTGTTTAAACTGTTCACTTCACACCATATTACCTTAGGGCGATAATATAAGAACAACAACAATGGTAGCAATAATAATAATACTGCAGACTTAATGATAATAATAATAATAATATTGACACACGAAAACAATAACAATGATAGCAATAATAAAAAACAACTTACCTCTACAGGGACAGACAGGGTTGGCCATTCAATGGTGTAAGGAGAAGTGTCAGGATCGTTCCATACAACAATGACTTTTGCTAAATGATCAAGTCCATTCAATCTCTCAATAGACTCCTTAACAACTTCTTCCCTTCTATAGGTGAGCATTACTACTGTGAAGTATTCCCCTGGGACATCCCCTAGCAAATAGTTTTGAAAATATGGTCCAGTAATGCCAGCTGCTTGAACAATATGAGGAGGGAGTTTTTTTAATTCGTTGGGTGACATGGTTGGATAATGGCTACCAGAAACAGGAGAAGGGCTGTAAGCAGGCGAATGCGGATACATGTAAAATGGTCCAGGGGGCCGGTTCCAGAACTCATACGTATAGACTGACATGCTTCCGTTAAACTGAGGTGAATCAAAGTGGTTTATTTGAATGCCGTAAGTTTTAATCCTCTTTGGTTGGTAGTCAGTGACCAGAGGTGGCAGATGGTTCATTCTATAGCGCATTATTGATATCACTGTCTTTATTATCTGAACGGAAGAGCTAAAATATGTATCGTAAAAGAATTTACCAATCCTTCTCATCTCTAGTAGCCGATCGTGAGTTATCCTGTGTAGTATATAATATATTTCATGAACTTCAGTAACAGGTATTGTAACACAGGCACTGTTCCAATCCAATATTGATCCGAATGGTAGATCCATTTTGCCTATGATTACTGGTATAGAGCCATAAGCTAACGACTCAGATAATCTTATATAATCCACAATGCTATTATTAGCAGATACGATTAACGAATAAGTCGATTTCATTAATAATAACGATCTTGATTTATCATCACCACATAAACCCCAACCACCCGATATCCTTGTGATATTCAATGTACTGCAATTGGTTTTAATGTATACGTCACCTTTTGTCCCACCAGTCAATTTCTGTAGCCATAAAGAAAAGTCCCTGTCGTACTTTGTGACTGGCTTGCCTTCAAAATAGAAATAGTACTGCCTGTAAGCTGGTACAAGGCTCCAAAGTTGATCATTAGCAGCTACTAATGATGGAATGATAATGTCATGACCATACCTCCAATGGGTAGACGGGACGGACTGGGCAGTTAGGACTTCTCGCCTTATTGACAAAGAAGATTGGGAAGGAGATGAATATGGCAGAGTCAGTATAATATGTACATGATCATCTTTGTTGTATTCTTCATCAGTGTTGGCGCCAGTGTCTATTGAAACAAGGAGACACGCTTCCTCTTTCCTGTGAGTTAGACTATCAATGTCCTTCAGGTATTCAACAGCTTCTTTATTGGCTTTTTGATTATTTTGATATAAAAATACTTTGAATGGCTTCATCAGCGAACATGGAGTAAAAAGGTGACTGGATTTAGAAAGAGAGCGTGGTTTGTCGTTAACTGGATAAAAAGGTGCACGAGGTAAGATAACAATTGGTGGAGCTGTAATGATAGTCTGAGGAGTATACGCTTTAGTAGCTGAGTACAACTCGTGTGAAACTTTAGATAATTCATGCTGAGTGATTTGTAGCTCTTTTCGGGCAGCAGCAATGTTGTCTTGTAATTTAAATAAGATTAGTTTGTGATTTTCAGTGTCCTGTACAATTTTTACACGCTGTGCCTCTAATTCTCTTAGCTCGTTCCTAACTGAGTGTTTAATACGAGTCAGCTCGTTTATGTCCTGTTTTAGAACTCTCTCATCTTCATTACTTAGGTCAAGAGCTTTTCTTGCTGTAGGAGGTAGAGATGAAATGATGGTAGGTAGTTCAGTAGCGGGGTCATTTGATAAAGTGTCCAATAATAGATAGGGTATTAGTGTAGTAGAGACAAGTAAACAGAACAAGATGAAGAGAAGAACTCTGTAATTTCTCTTCATTTTTATTCTCCATGAAAGAGGTGTGGCTGTGTGGTTAGACACGCCTTTCTATTAACAAACTATTCTTAATAGTTAGTCTAGTTAATTTGCTTTTTATTTTGCAAAAAATAAATTTATTTAGAAAAAGTTTTATAAGAGAGAAACTCTTGTTTTTAGAAATGCTTCAATTGTATAAAGTACTGCATGTAATTCTGTCAGCTCCAAACATTGCTTAACACCATCTTTAAAGGTAAGATACAACACCTTGCTCCCATTATCACTGGATGACTCCAATTCTTCAAATTTCTTGCTCCAGTGCTTAGTCTATAAGTGTCAATATAAAACCATTTATAAGAGGACAGTATCATTATTACTGCTGTAGTTGAGTCTTCAATGATAAAACCTTGCTGTAGATCGATTGTTAAATCAACAGCATTTCCTTCCCACTTTGCAGCAAATGTTCTAGCCTAATGATAATATAAGGAAATGATAATCAGGGTTGCTAATGATGGCAATGAACAATGTAAATATAAGCCCTGTCACTCCCTTATTGGCAACCCTGCTGATCTTACATAGGAGCAAACATACATTTATTTTCATGACAACATCTTTGATTTCCATGAGCAATTCTCTTTCCCAATAATGAAGTGAAATATCACATTCTATATATGTGCAATGATTATTAGATAGAGAAAACAATAAGAACCAAACACATACCAAATGATAAAATGTGCCTTCCTCCAGTTGATGACTGCAGTGATATTGAGTGAGGACGATATATATGACTATTAGTATCATTCTTCACCAATGGGCCCCATGTAATGTCACATACACCATAGTGTAGCTCAGGTGACTGCCAGTCTCCAGCAGTCCTCTATACACAAAAATGTTACTAAATATTATGCAATCACTTTGCTTACTGGAAAGTCACTGTATATCTCCAATTCTTCATTTCTTAAAACGAGTAGCCTTTTCATCCAAACTTTGCTTTGTTTTGATGATGCCATCAGTTCATTTACCCAGCATACTAGTATCAACTATGGGCATATGAAAAAACATAATTATTATTGTGCATTATTAAAAATATTACGTCATGTAAGTCAAAGTTTTTCTTTAATTCATCAACCTATTAAAAATAGAAATTAAATAAATAAAATACATTATTGAGTGAGATGATTCATTACCTTCTTCTTGTTAGCAGATATAATACTTTTACTCAATTCTTTAATAATAACATCAAGATTCTTTTTGGATCCTAGTATAAACTCTTTCTTCTCTTTACCAGCATCTGAAGGATGGACTATAATGTGCAGTGAGTCCGGCCTATTTAATAATAATAGATATAATATTTGTATTAATGTTAAGCCTCAACGTACAATAATCTGTTTTGTTTCATTGAGTATTGCGTTAGGTACAATAAAGCTAGTGGCAATTCATGATCTTGACCTAAAGTCAATAGGTTTAGTCCAACATCATCAGTTGTTCCTGGACTTCTTTCTTTAGCTCTTAGCGAGACTATATGAATCTGTACAGCATCTCCACTATTCTTAATAATGTCAATCTGCATAAGAGCATTATTAGTTACTATGAAATGTGTAATAATAGCTTACAGCATCATCATGACATTTATTCAGCACTGGTGTACCATTAATCTATCAATAATAATTATACAATAATTACAATTATTAAAATGAAAACATTAACTTGGACTAATAGGACACCAGGGTTGATATCAGCTTCAGCTAAGATACAAAGACTATAAACTAATATCACAGACTTGTGGCTTACCTGCAGGAGAGTCTTCTTCAACTCTTGATACTTGCAATACATCATTACTATCGAACCCACCCTATTATAATTATGAACATATTAAAGCATCAAATAATGTGCATAATGGCATACCTTCAGTACAAGACCTAATTTCTCATTTCGTTTATTTAGAGTTACTTCACGATGGTTATACCCTTCCTGACACAAAAAAAGAAGGAGATGGAGAGAGAGAGGAGAAAAAATGTACTTATTTTGAGTAGAAAATTTGAGATCAAATTTGAATTTTTATGAATGATAAGGTTGCTCTAAAATTGGGCCAAAGTCCCTGTACTATTATAGTACAGGGATTTCTACCAATTTTGACCGAAACTAAAAATAAGAAAATTCTTTATTTTTATAGTTTTTTTTTCTGATGGAGGGGAACAGAAAGTGAGTGATTACATTCAATTGCCTGATTATGAAAGTCATTGTGGTATTACTTTAGTTTCTGCTAGTCGTATCAGTGCTTCATTCCTTTTTCCAATAATGAGTTTATCTTTAGTAATGGCTAAACTGATGGGAACAATTTCCCTGTCCTCTTGAAGCAAACGGACATCAGTAGTATTGCTGTAGCTCACCATAATTGCTGCTGCAGAAAACGAGATACGCCCAAAAGCAAAAAGGTGTGGCTCAAAAGGGCGTGGCTCATTTACCGGTCGTCATGGTAACTGTTTGAAGGGTGTGGTTATTTGGGGGTGTTGATACAGTCTCTTTTCTCTCTCTCCCTCTGTTTTGTCTTGAGTTGTTTATTCCTCCCTCCTTTTCTGGTCCCTCTTGTCTCCATTTTTCTATTGTCCCGTATTTCAAAGAAAAGTCGCCCATAAGTCTTATAGGCCAGTCGTCCATACCGATTTTAGGCTATAAAAGTTCAAGCAAAGATCCTCTACCACCAGTTAAAGCATAATGAGGTATATATTTATAATAAGACACGCTATTGTAAAGGATCTAATTTACTTTGTTGTAGTGAGAAAGCTGTTCTGAGCGTGCAAGCACACGTATTTCAAATTGATCCGGAAACAAAAAAGAAATGGCTGCCTTCATCAAGTTCTGCTGTCCGTGTGACGTACTATCATGATACCAACAGAAAGACTTACCGAATCATTGCTCTTGAAGGAAAGAAGGTACTGGATACATGTACACACACACACATCGATAAATACATACTCACTTATACGATCATATTTATTATTAATGTTATCATCGTGTTTAGTTAACAATAATAATTGTTCATTTTCTGTTCTTGCCTCTCTCTCTCTTTCTCTCTCTCTCTTGGTTTCCCCCTTTTTCCCCATGATTATTGTCATAGCCACTCGTCAATAGCACTGTCACTGCTAATATGAGTTTCAATAAAACGTCTCCAAAGTTTGGCCAGTGGTCAGACCACCGTGCTAATACCATATATGGTCTGGGGTTTGGTACAGAGAAAGATTTACTTATGGTGAGGTATTGCTAGTTTACTATACAAAAATGATATCAGATTTAATTGATTGTTATCATTTTGTACTTGCACATGTATATATATATATATATATATAATAATAATGATTTGTTTTCATTTACTCGTATTAATAATATCAGTATTGTTTTGTACTAACATTGACAATGTTTTTATAGTTTTCCGACAAATTTATGGAAGCAAAAACGGCAGCGAAGGCTCTCCTCGAGGAAAGGAAGAAGCAGAAACAGCAGCAGCAACAAGAAACAACGTCTCAGCAGGATTCTAGCAGCATGGATAATTCCACTCTGCAAGACACATCTATCACCAACAGGTGAAATAAAACTACATGTATTACTGTTTTAAAAATTATTGTCTATATTTATAATAGCAAACTAGTTGATAGCAGATCAGATTCAATCGATATCCCATCTGATCAAAATGGCGGAGGTACCCCTCCTCTTTCTTCACCCATCACATCTCCCACTCTCTCAACTACTCAAGCATCTCTCACTACAGCACCAGAGACATTAGCTCCCAGCTCTAGTCTCAATGGAAATAATGATAAGGATAATGATGATGTAAGAATGCCTCAAATATCTTCAGTTGTAGTAAATTGAATTATAAGAGTGTTATATTATCATTATTATTTGTATGTGCATGTACATGTACTATCACCTTTATAATCATGTATTATAATTTGTATTTAGATGTACATGTACATTTATGGTTATAATTATTTCTAGCATTAGCATTGTATTCCTTAGGTTGTTGTTAATGATTCTGTCACTCGCTCTTCTTCGTCAAAGCAAGTCTCATCGGATGCTCAAGTTGAGTCTTTGAAATTTGAAAATAGTAAATTAAAAGTTGCTCTGGCTAGCAGGTTAGTAGTATCATAATAAATGATTTATTTCTTTATTATTATTATTATTGATAATAATGTTTGTTCTATCAGTGCCCAGAATGTGAAGAAGTGGGAGAGTGAGATGCAGACGTTAAGGAACAGCAATACAATGTTAAAGACAGCTCTTGAGGAGAGCGCACAGCATGTGACCGAGTGGAAGAAACAGCTGCAGAAATATAAAGATGAATGTGACCAACTGAAAAAGAAGGTACACTGTAATGATAACGCTTTATTTGTTTATTTACTCTTTGTCTCTTTCTGTTCTCTCTCTCTCTCTCTCTCTCTTTAAGATTGTAAAGCAAGAAGATAATTCACGCGAGATTGAATCAGTGACAAAGGAAAATGAAGAATTAAAAGAAGTTCTCTCAGCAGTACAAACTGACCTGCAAGACAAGCGAACCGTAAGATAATAAATTAATTAAAATTAACGAATTAAATTAAACTCGTCTTAATAGGAAGTCACAACATTGCAGGCATCTTTAAAGGCATCGCAGGATAAACTACAAGTAATAATTATAATAATAAGAATAGCAATGATGATTAGTGGCTTTGCTAATAGGAAGCAACAGCTACTAATGCCATTCTGGAGTCACAGCTATCAGATATTAAATTAGAATTAAATAATTTAAAGTCGTCACATCAGTCTTCGTTATCCCTTGCTAAAGAGAAGCATGTTAAACTTGGACAGCAGATCCAACTAATACTCGCGACACATAAAGACTTGGGCAATGCCCTCAAATAGACACTTCACCATAGCAACACCATTACCTTGACAACCTTCATAGAACATTATTAATTAATTTCTCCTATTGTTATTATTGTTGTTGTTGTTTTGTGATTGTTGAGTTGTTGTTCTTATTGTTGTTGTCTCTGTCACATTATTTATTATTATATATATCACTTTTGTTTATGTTCATTTATTTCTTTTTTAAAATTTCCCTTTTCCAATCTTACCACATAATTATTATTCATTATGGGCGTGGCCATTTAAACCACGCCTACATTTAACAGTGGAGCAGCCCCACCCTTGTTTGGTGCAGTAGATTTTGTATTTGAGTCTCTTTTACTAATCTTTATGGAAGCTAGTAGAAGAGGATCAGGAGCTAAACCTGCTCCTGGTGGAGGAGGCTCTGATAATTTCAAAGTTGCGGTCCGAGTTAGACCAAAGATAGAGCGAGAGAAGAATGAAGGAGCCATTGATGTATGTAAATTGCAAATGTCTCCTTCATGATTCTTGATTGCTTTTTTGTTTGTTGCAGTGCGTCAGTGTCGAGTTGGTTCACAGTGCTGTCATTATTACAAGGAATGAGCCTTCTAAAAGGAGACCAAGCGCCTTTCATATGGAGGAGCTTTCTGAAAATTCAGACTCTTCCTCAAACTCGCAGAACTTCTTCTTTGACATTGTGTTTGATCCAAGGTAATGATTAGTAACAAATTGTTCGTAGCACTAATTTTATTCTTTTCTACTCTTTTCTTCCTCCTTCCCTCCCTCTCTCTCTCTCTCTTTCATGTTCTCCCACCCTCAATTATTCTCAGCTCTAGTCAGGTTATGATATACGATACTTGTGCTAAGCACATTGTAATGTCAGTCCTTGAAGGATACAATGGAAGCATCATTGCTTATGGACAAACAGGTGCAGGAGTAACTTTAAAAATTCGTAAAAAATCCAAACTTGACCCAAATCAGCTCAAACTTGCTACACAACATAAGTACATGTATATGTATCAGAAAATATTATAAAAATGAAGAATTCTCTCCTAGTTATTTTTGGCAAAATTTGGCCAATGACCCTGTACTATAGTACAGGGACTTCGGACCGATTTTGGAGCAACTTTAAAAATTTGTAAAATATCCAAACTTGATCAGAATCAGCCCAAACTTGCTACACAACATAAGAACATGTATATGTATCAAAAAATGTAATAAAAGTTGAGAATTTTCTCTTTTTCATTTTTGGTGAAATTTGACCGATGACCCTGTACTATAGCACAGGGACTTTTGCCTGATTTTAGAGCAACTTTAAAAATTCATCAGAATGAGCTCAAACTTTCTACATAACATAAATGCATGTATATGTATCATGAAATGTAATAAAATGGAGTTATTATGATATTTATTGTTAAGGCACTGGTAAGAGTTATACAATTGAAGGAGGCAATGACGAGATGACCAGAGGAATAGTACCAAGAGCATCTGATGAAGTCTTTAACTGTATCCTCCATTAAATTAAATATTACATTAAATATTATAATTATAGTTTATTCATTAGTATATATTGTCCTTAACATTACAATTAACAGATATCAAAACAACCGCTAGCATTAAAGACCAGTTTCTTGTTCGTGTTTTGTATCTTGAAATCTACAACGAGAAGCTAACAGATTTACTGGTAAAATTAACGTGTGATGATAATCACTTTATTGATGATAATGTGGTTTTGGCATAGAACCCTTTGCAAGATAATCTTCGCATACGAGAGGATGGAGTGGGTGGAGTTTATGTCGAAGGATTATCGGAACATGTCGTCCGATCAACTCGAGAATTAAAGAAGTTGATACAAGATGGAGCATCACTAAGGAAGACAGCATCGACTAGGATGAATGTGGTATGCTATTTATAGATGCCGGCCCTCAGTGTTGTACTGGTGATGTAATGTTACTATTTATAGGAGAGCAGTAGAAGTCATACAGTGTTCACTATTATAGTGGAACATGCAATATGCACTGCTGAAGGTGGTCGAATAGTAACCATTGGAAAACTGAGACTTGTTGATTTAGCTGGATCGGAAAAGTAAGCCATTAATTTTGTGATAGTAATAATCTTTATTTGTTACTATAGGCTTGACAGTGATGCTAAATTGCAGCAGCAAACTGAGACAAAGAACATTAATGTGTCTCTCCATACTTTTGGTAAAGTAGTGATGTCATTGACTAGCAGTTCCAGTCCCCATATACCTTACAGAGATTCTAAACTAACCAGAATATTACAAGGTGAACTGCCCTATGAAATCCTTCAAACTTTCATTTACATGTTCTTTTTATTTTTTTTTTAGATTCATTAGGTGGTAACTGTAAAACGTCACTAATAACTACAATAACTCCCGTCTCTTCTTGCTATACCGAATCACTCAATAGCTTATTGTTTGCTAAAAGGTAATAACCTACTGATATTGTCTTTGTTACCATATCGCGATAATAACAGAGCTAAAAACGTTAAAAACAAAGCAATAATAAATAAAGACGTATCACAAAAAGCGCTGCTGTCAGCCTATCAGGAAGAAATAAAGAGACTCAAGGAACAGCTTGAGAAAGGAGGAGGAGGAGGAGGGACAGGAGGTCCTTCTATTGATGAAGAAAAACTGAAGAGAGAAAAGGTAAATATCCATGAACAATATATAACTGATCAATGCAATCATCATGTGTGTGTGTAGGATGAGGTCATTTCAGAGCTTGTGAAGCAAAAGCAGTTATTTAGAAAAGCAGAAGAAGAGAAGATGCAGCTACTGAAAGAGATAGAAAAGATGGAGAAAATGGTACAATAATGACTGCATTTATTGTGCTTATTGGACTGTCTGTATGCTCACTAGTTTTTGCAAGGAGGAGGTGCAGAGAGTGAAGATATACAAAAGGCAATTGAAGAGGTTTGCTAACGTTTGTGTATTTACATATATGTACATGTACATGTATGTGTGTATGTGTGTGTTTGTATATGGTTTAGGAGAGGGAGAAGATTAGAAGTGAAGCTGAAGATGAATACAGAGAAAAACTAGCACAAGTTGAAAAAGAAAAGAAAAGGTATGAGGAATCTTTAAACAATGTTCAAAAAAACTTCTCATAGCTCATGTAGTGAGAATTGTTAATTCTTTTTGGAGCTAATAGTGCATCCCAAAAGCTTGAGCCAACTTCTTGTTTTATATTTAATAAAATAATACTTTTAGACATTCTCAAACTTTTAATTTTTTTTTACATTTTTTTACATTTTATTTTCTACAGACTAGCTGATGAAAAGGAAGAGATAGCGAAACAAAAAGAATATCTTGCCAAAATGAGAGCAGGGTTTAAACCAGATGGCACAGCTAGCCCGTCATCAGAGAAACTCTTCCACAGACCCCAACTGCCAACAAGACCACAACCAACAGGATCCAGCCTACCTCACCCACCAACAGTTGGGAATATTCCTAGGAGAGTGCCAATATCAGTCAGGTATTGAGAGATATATAATAACTATGGTAGTAATAATAATTATGATTATTATTTATATACAGACCAGGACTGGGTATCAGGGCAGGTGTTATGCTACCAAGGCATCCAATCTATAGTCCAGTAAGTTCATGTTTATTCATTCTTTGTAATGTCAGTGTCTATAGCAACAGCATGGGGTATCACCCTATAATCAAAGCATCAATGAATCGCTGATGATGTACAGTACTGCCATATCTGATCCCAACACTGGTATACCATCTCAAGTACTTCAGTCTGGAGTTAGGATATTTACTGGTGCGTAATATTCTTAAATATTATTTGTTAATGTTGTTGTGATGTCACAGGTCTTGATGCAGCACAGTGGTTTTCTGCTAATATGGAAGGTGTGACTGACGTTGAAGGAGCCGAAAGAGTTGGACAACGTTTGCTTGAAATCGGCCTCCTTAGTGAAATACAAGGCAGGCTTCAACTATTATTATTATTATTATTATTATTATTATTATTATTATTATTATTATTATTATTAATTCATTATAATCATTGTTGATAGGTTGTGATACATTCACTGCTAAGAAAACCTCGTATTATCAGTTCAACGATTACACCAGTGTAGTATCACCATACAATAGCAGGTACTGTATATTGCATCAATTTAATGCTCTTATCTCAATTCCATTGACTACACACATAGACCCAATTCAGCAATATCAATGCTAAGCCTAGGAGGAGGAATAGGAGGAGGGGGAGCTTATGCAGGTCACAGGACTGGATCATTACCTACAGTTTATAGTCCACTGTGAGAAAATCTACTTGATATTATTATTGATATTAATACTATTATTATTATTATACTTGATATTATTATTATTATTATTATTATTATTATTACTATTACTAGCAGTATGGCGTCTTCCTCTGCATCAATAAATGCTAGCTTGTCTTCGGTCGATGAGCTACTTGATCAGTACAACTTAACACAGAATAGTCCATCACAGCTACACTTTGCTGCAATATCCAGTGAGACTACTAAAGGATATTTATTATTGTTTTTTGTTATTTTTTTAGATAATCGTCAGTTGGTAAAAGAATTATCAGGGACAGGGGCTGGTATTGATTGCACTGATGCTGAAGGTAATACCCCATTGATGTACTCTGCAATGGCTGGAAACAGTAAAGTAAAAACCATCATCATTTTAATTGATATTATTGTTATTATTATTATTATTATTATTATTATTATTAAATATAGTGTTGCAGCTTGTTAGTAAAGGATTTAGGAGCTAGTGTCAATGCTGTTAATAAAGATGGAAGAACAGCTTTAATGTTAGCAGCATTTCATGAGCAGCACAGTGTCATCAAATCATTACTAAAGTAAGTGTAATATTACAACGGGAAAGGGCTACATTTTAACCTATAGGCTTGGAGCTATTACCAGTATAACTGATTGCAATGGAGAAACTGTGTATCATATAGCAGCTAGAAACAACTCAACAAAGTACTAGTGATATTAGAATGATTGCTACAGTCTATCACTAACTGCCATTGGTATAATAGGACACTAGAAACTCTTATAAAGTACTCAACGGTTGATAGCAAAGCCATCAATGGACGCAACAACAGTATTCAAAGTCCGTTGCATGTTGCAGTATTGGCAGATAAACCTCACAATATAAAAACACTTTTGCAAGGAAATGTATGAAGGAATAAAGGGAGGGAGCAATGGACTATATTATAATGGCTGTGTTTTTATTTATAGGCTGATATTGGAATAAGTGACAGTGAGGGGAGAACGTGCCTACATTATGCAGTCCAGCATAGCAAAACTCAATGTATACAGCTAATAGTACAAAACAATGTAAGTTCTTCATTGCTGCATAATGTTTTATGTGTTGCATGCTCTCCTTCATTCATTGTAGCCTAATTCTATTAATCTTGTTGATCTTCATGGCTGGAGTGCAGTGCACTTAGCTTCACAAGATAACCTAACTATGTCACTTAATGCATTATTAATATCAGACAAGTAAGGAGAGAGATAAGAAATAGGAGGGAAAAGGGAGATTAATTATAATTATCAATTATACACAGGTGCGATATTAATCTTAAAGATAACACTGGCCTAACTCCATTGCATTACGCTGTTTTATCGAATAGTCCCGAAACATTAAAAATATTATTAGAACGAGGAGCCGATTCACATATTAGAGATGACAACAAGATGACGCCATTACAGTATAGTAGAGAGAAGGTTAGACCCTGTCATTGTCAACGATAATTATGTCTGATTTGTGTATAGAAGCAAGAATCAACCACAACGTTGCTGTTGAAATACAAGTAACTGTCACACGCCATTCACACTTTTAGTTTCTATATTAACACATTATTATATTATAATTCTAATTTTTAATTAAAAAATATAATCAGTTATTAAAGAAACGGTTAAAATTTTGAATTAAAAACAAACAGAATGACATAATTTACACAATAGATACAGTTTATAGTTTCTTTTGCTGCTTCCTAATATTCCAGTGAAGACACTCAGCCAGACTATCAAACCAGTCAGTCACGTGACCAGTATTATTAACAGAAGGGACGGGACAGGAGCTAGTGGTCACCACAACACTAAAGAAAAGAATAAAAAATAAATATTAAATAATCAAAAAATCCTAACCAATCTCCTTGAAATATTTCCTGCCTGTTTCTTCCATCAAATGAGACCCAAGCAGAGTTCCTGCTCTCAGTCGCAACTGTGACCTAAAAACATACATTCAGTTGTCACTAGCAATACAGCATAATAAACTGTATGCAATATTTATGTTACCTAGTGTATGGCTTAAACTAATTCCCACTTGGAAACTTTCTTACATTCGGTTATGTTGAAACTAGTTTGGTGTCTACATAAAACTGTTTTTATGCTGTTGGCCCAAAGTTGCTAGTTTATTTTGAAAGCAATTCCCAACATTCAGTATGAAATTCAAAGGGACACACAACTTGTTTAATAGATGTTAGGCTAAACATTAATAATAGGTAACTTACTGATATTTCCACACCAGCTGGTATTACAATGGATCTAAATGAGAGGCTGTGAGGACATATTGGTGATATGAGCATACAAGGGACACTGGGATGGACCATTGAAGCACCAGCTGCTAATGAATACGCTGTACTTCCAGTTGGTGTAGCTATTATTATACCTATTATTAATGAATCAATTAATTATCGTCATCATCTATTATTAGTATACCATCTCCTTGAACTGATGTCATTGGCCGACCGTTACAGCACAACTCAAGATTAGTCAGATAAGGGGAGGGGCCACGATCAACCACAACCTCATTCATCACCTGTTGACAAACAATAAACAATAAACAAAAACAAGAATTGCTAGATAACTCTACAAACACAACAAAAAACATCCGAGTCTTCCATACCATCATTTTAGTCTTTAGTTTATCCTGGCTGCTTATCATGACTTTAGTCGAAAACTTTGATAATCTTCGCATATCATTAGGAGGAGGTGAGACTGGATGGTCTTTACAATAATCAACGTGACATATGTCTTCATTATCAGGAGAAAGAGGGAGAGCAACTTTATTATTTGCCCGTATCTCGCATATTAGCCTGTGTCTTAGAGTGATGCTTACTTTACCTGCAAATAAAGTTGCGAGTGTTAAAATTAACTATAGAAGTACATGGAAGACAATAAGAAGCTAGTGGTTTATGTGTGTATGTACATATTTAACATGATTTTTTGGCCATATCAAATTCAATCAATGCATATACATATTGTACTGATGTTCAGTGGTTGTCACTGTTAAAGGTAATACAGTTTTAGCTCTAACCTTTAAAGACCCTCTGAATGTGGCTTTTGTACTCAGTTATGGGAAAGGGAGTGAGGAAACCTAAGGAGCCATTGTTGAATGACAATACCGGAGGAACTGCTGTGCCATCCTAGCAATGAATGATATAACAGGTTTAATATGATCATCATTAATTGTACTTGAAACATTGATGAGGTGTATAGGAGAGTACCATCTCCACCAATGCATATTATTATGTCAATATCTGACAACACTTTTTCTTTAGAATCTTCTTCTTCAGAATCTTCATCTTCTTTAGAATAAGAGAAACAAAGAGGAGACAATATAAAGAAGAAAGAGAGAATGTACATGTATGTGCTACATGTATTACTACCTACCATCTTTCCATGTTAAAAATTGCCGAGAAATAGAACTAAACTCTTCTTGACAGATAAGATTCTCTTTCAATACAGCAGGCTCACATATAATGACAGCATTCATCTCCTACCAAAAATAGGATCAGAATTAGCACTACAAAGCATAAGTACAGTATCATAGTATGCAGGAGTCGTTTTATGGTAATTATCAGAATATGAATCAACATAAATATCACTGCTTTCATAACCACAAATATGTGTATGCTGTTATAGAATGACAATAACTATGTCAAGCATGCATTACTCTATCTTTCCTTTATACCTCTATCAGCCATTTTGCAACATTCTTGAAAGTTGCAGTAACCTCTTCATCTCTGAACTTCTTCATTAGTAGGACACGTTTTGGTGCTTCCCTCCATAATAGATGATGATCACACGAAGGGTCTTCAATGCCTGACCTATGAATCAACATATCACTGAATCCTAGAGTCTGTTGTATTACACTGTTATCAGTGATTGCATTATCAAGTGAAAGTCCTTGATATTGACAGTAACTTAATATTAAATGAAACCTGACATTTGTGTATAGTAACTGCAAGAGCTAGTATTAAACTGGCTTCTATACAATAACTGAGTGATACAGTAATCATATTTTAAGAGAGTGAGAGAAACTACAGCAACAGTAATGATAAGAGTAGTATTGGTAGTGGAAGTAGCAGATATAGTAGTCTTGATAAAAGAGTGCAAACACACTATATATACACACAGGGCTTGATGCAAATATACAAGTACGGTGCATGTGCTAATAAGTGTCAAGAGCTTACATATCTGATGCCTTCTGGATCATTGCTTTGCTTTTTGGTTCTTCATCACTATCAGTTTGTTCAGGATAAAAATCAAGTTGAGATCTGAGAGCGAGGGGGAGAGAGAGAATAGAAAGGTATTTTAATTGGCAATGAAAACGAATACCTTTGATTGTAATATTTGTAAGATTGTCGTTTCTTTTCTGCTGCATTTGACATATCTGGTTCTGCCCTAGCCATTCCTGCCATTATAGCCACACCCACAATATTAAAGGCTGAACGGATATCCGGAGTTAAATTTACAAAACCGCACCTTCTCAGTAAAACATTAAACTTGCTCCGTAGAAAGTCCGTATACTAAATTTAAGATGTCCTCTTGGGTTCTTGTGTTTCTGTTTCTATCCGTTGTTTCTTTGTCTTCATCAGAAGCCTCTCCTTTTAGAAATGAGAAGAAAGAAGAAGGAAAAAGGGAGCGTCCATTGCATGATACTATAATGGAGAGGATGAAGAAGATAAGAGAGTCTTTGTCAATGAAAGGACAGGACGAGGAGTACAAGAGGTACTGGGAAGAACTCATCGCTAATAATCCTGGTAAGGGATCCTCTGTTAACAGGACTGCTCTATTTTTGTTAATTGGTGCAACCGTATTGCGAGAAAAATTTGTAGCATTTACTATAAAAATTAACCCATAATTAATTTTATTATGGTACATGTACATGTACAACATACTGGTAGTTCAAAAATTTTTTTAATGATTGTGAAAATTAAAGCCCATGAAATTGATTTTAAGGCAGATTTATCTCTTTATTTCGATAGATATTGTGACCATTAGTTATACTGTTATGCATTACCAATCTTAATTCTTATTGTGTCTACAACTTCATTAGCGTTGTACTTTAATCAAGGATTATTCTTTAATTTAAATTCCTTTCATAAAATAATCAACAAGAATGTATTTTTAAATGATGACAATCATCTTTTAAACACTTCTGAATTGTTAGACTTGGCTAAGCGGTTTCGTGAGCAGAAAGCTGAAGATCTAGCAGCTGGTCTCGGAGACAGACTCTCTCACCGTGACGGAGGAATCCGGTCTCAAATGGAGGAACTGCAGAGGAGGAACATTGAAGAGTTGAGAGATCTTCACAGGTACTGTCGTAACATTAAGTGTATGATTGATTTATTATTATTATTATTATTCTGCAGGCAAAAAATGGCAGGAGAATCCCATGAGCCCATTGAGATTAGGAGACAGAGAGAGAGAGGGAGACACTTGTCAGATAAAGAAATGGAAGAGAAGATCAGAGAGGTACAGAAGATAGCAACTTCAGACCTTTGACACTGCAGGGATTACGAATGGAAAACACTGCAGGGTTTTCCATAGAATTTTGGTCAAAATTAGATTTTTTTATAAATTTTTAAAGTTGCCCTAAAATTAGGCCAAATGACCCTGTACTATAATAGTACAGGGTCATTGACCAAAATTTGCAAAAAATGACTAGGAGAGAATTCTCCATTTTTATAATATTTTCTGATACATATACATGTTCTTATGTTGTGTAGAAAGTTTGAGCCGATTCCGATCAAGTTTGGATTTTTTACGAATTTTTTAATTTGCTCCGAAATTGGGCCAAAGTCCCTGTACTATAGTACAGGGTCATCAGCCAAATTTTACCAAAAATGACTAGGAGAGAATTCTCAACTTTTATTACATTTTCTGATACATATACATTTTCTTATGTTGTGTAGAAAGTTTGAGCTGATTCCGATTGAGTTTGGATTTTTTACGAATTTTTAAAGTTGCTCCAAAAGCCATGTGTACATCTTATTGTATAATAAAATAAATAATGTAATTTGACACATTTTATTTGGTCATTCTCTTCCTGTTATTCTTATGATAATACTAATAATAATAATAATGGTAATAATGAATACTAATATTATATCAATAGCATCAAAGGATTCAGGAGCAGTTAGATCACGCTCGTCGTGAAGATTTCAAAAATTTTGAAATGAAACTCGAGCACAGAAGAAGACAGAAATTAAAGGAAATGGACGAAACTCAAAGACTCAGAGAAGAAGCAAGGTTAGACGAAAGAAAAGATGAAAATATATTTATATTTATTTGTTTCTTTTTAGATTAAAGAAGCTATCAGACGAGAGAAAGGTTCATGAGCCATTGCTCCATCCAGCAAGTAAAGATCAGTTTGAGGAGGTATGGAAGACTGATGATGGATTTAAAGATGAAAAGTTCGACATTAGGACATTCTTTCACCTTCACGGTAATTGCACGCTTATAAAGTACATGTACAACTAAACCTTGTACTTGGTTTTTCTCACTTCATTTGTTGCACAATTGTATGTATTATTATTGTTATTATCAGATACAAATGGAGATGGGACTTTAGACATTCGTGAAGTTGAAGCACTTTTTGTCAATGAAGTAAAACAAAATATTTATAATTAATATGCATATTTACTCATCATTCTCCCTCATTTCTTTTCCCCTTTCTCTCTCTCCCTCAGATAAGGAAGTATTATGGTAAGGATTTTGAAAATGACAGAGAAGCTCACGAAGATATGTCAAGAATGAGAGAACACGTTATGAGTGAAGTACATGAATCAATCAATCAATATCACTGATATATCAAATCAATATCAGGTTGATCGAGATCATGATTCCTTGATCACGTTAGAAGAGTTTGTGAGATACGCTAACACTGATCTGTTCAATATAAAGGAAGAATGGAAGCCAGTTGGGGAGGATGATGAGCACAAGGAGTTTACTGATGATGTAATGTCGTTATTCTATTTATAGCACAGCTTTAGTTTTTGCAAATTTGCTTTTCAAAATTTTTTTCTTGTACAAAAATTATTACAATGATTCACAAAATTTTAAGAGACCTACTATATATATTTTTTGTTTTATGATTTTAGGAATTCAAACAGTATGAAAACGAAATGGAAGAAGATGATTATGATTATGACGACGAAGGTAACCTCATTCATAAACCAAAAATGGAAAACCATGACGGAGTACCCCCTGAACACCACGAAGTACCCACTGAACATCATGAAGTACCTCCTGAGCACCAGGAAGTACCCACTGAACATCATGAAGTACCTGCAGCACATGATACAAAACCTGATACTGGATTACCTAATGATCATGGATTACCTCCTAATGATCACGGGTTACCTAATGATCACGGGTTACCTCCTTATGATCATAGGTTACCTAATGATCATGGATTACCTAGTGATCATGGGTCACCAAAAGGTGAGAAAGGACTGCCCGAGCATGTTCCTCCACAGGATGTGCCTCATGATGTTCCTGTAGGAGGAGCTAATCACAATGAGAACCCAAAAGCACCAAGTGAGTTATGATTCATTATTCTTACATGTTCTCTCTCCCTCTCTCTTTGTTTTTAGTTGTTGAAACTAAGCAAGATGATACTGCTCCTCCTCCTCATGCTGCTTCTGATGATGAAAAGAAATTGTAAAAATTAACGACTTACATTTAATTTCAACTTTTTTCTAACTTCAGTCATTTTTGTTATAATCAAACATTAGAAGGTGTGGTGTGATGGGTGTGGTTAGTTCGGCCTACATGCATTTTTGTGAATTGTGCTCGGAATGGACCTTATTCAATGAAATTTTTCTAATTAACGCGCACCTGAGTTGGTGGTAAAATGGCGGATTTTTGTAAGAAGGACAGGGTGAGCAATCTTGTCTTTTTATCCAGCCATTCTAGCTGTGAGAACCACTTTGAGCTGTCCTTTTGTTTCAGTATACTCTATTTATCTCTTCCGTAAGCTCTTTGGTTGCTGTTTTGGCTTTTATAGCATTTTATCATAGGAATATTCTTACTCATTGGGAATTCCCGTTTTTCTAAATTTTGCTTTCAGGAGCCAGGGCGCTTGCCCCTCCGTTGCTATCAAGACAGAAGTGTATTCACCTGAGTCCTATGACTAATTTCTATCATCAGACTTAGTCTCAGTCCGTCAGAACCAGGTACGGTGGAATAACTCACTCAGTTGTCATGTTGCAGCTGGAGTGTGGATGATTATGACCATCTTTTCACTTCTTAAAACTATAGGATTGGTCTTTATTCACATATAAGAA
>NW_003546343.1:121642-126902 GCF_000090795.2 Amphimedon queenslandica | reverse complement strand
AGAGCAACCTATAGTTTTAAGAAGTGAAAAGATGGTCATAATCATCCACACTCCAGCTGCAACATGACAACTGAGTGAGTTATTCCACCGTACCTGGTTCTGACGGACTGAGACTAAGTCTGATGATAGAAATTAGTCATAGGACTCAGGTGAATACACTTCTGTCTTGATAGCAACGGAGGGGCAAGCGCCCTGGCTCCTGAAAGCAAAATTTAGAAAAACGGGAATTCCCAATGAGTAAGAATATTCCTATGATAAAATGCTATAAAAGCCAAAACAGCAACCAAAGAGCTTACGGAAGAGATAAATAGAGTATACTGAAACAAAAGGACAGCTCAAAGTGGTTCTCACAGCTAGAATGGCTGGATAAAAAGACAAGATTGCTCACCCTGTCCTTCTTACAAAAATCCGCCATTTTACCACCAACTCAGGTGCGCGTTAATTAGAAAAATTTCATTGAATAAGGTCCATTGTGATTGTACAGTATTTTCCGAGGTATTTATTCTTTTACTCAGTAAGAAAATAGCCTACTAGGATTACACGAGATGCTCTATTTTCTTTTTAGTCTATATAGAAAAGGCCACTTAGCCCCTAGCCTACGTTGCAGCACCTTTTCGACTGCTCGACCAAAAAATGAGTCAAAGCACTGAAAGCAGTATCTTAGAGGTCTATGGCACTATCTATACCCAAAGTAAGCCATCCATGCATGATAAGCCGCCGATAACTCATATTGATTCCTTAATCAGAATTTTCCGAGAGTATTCAGAGGAAAGTCATAAGAGGCTCCACTGCTTATATTCATAATTTTATGGACGTAGAAGCAGTCCTGCCTCATCTATACTCAAATGATTTACTCTCAGATAATGAGTTTGAGATTCTCTCGAATCCTTGCCTCACTCGTCAGCATAAAATTAATACTCTCGTAAAGGGGCTGCCTTTAAAAGAATCTGATTTTCTTGCTAAGTTTGTTGAGTGTCTACTGAAGACAACAGATGGAACGGGACATAGAAAGCTAGCCAATGAAATAACAATGTATCTCCTATTCATACTTGCTAAGAAGGAAATTTATTCTAAAGTTCAAGGTGAGTTTATAGGCATGTTATTACAATTTTTTAATTCTCATAGGGTTTGTAAAAAAACTATGTTCCTTTGTTCTGCGATTACTTTTCTTCTCTTTGATAATTTACTCTTTTGGCCGAAGCTGTTCGTTTGGAATTCCTTTTGAGTACTCATATATGCCACCATTAACTGATCTCCCAAAAATTTATTCAACAAAATTACCAAAAGTTCAAAATATATTTGTTGGCCGAGACACTGAACTACAGACTTTGGTCAGTTTTTTGAATTTTCATAACTCAACCGTTGAAATAATTGGAATATTTGGTGGACCTGGAATTGGAAAGTCAACATTGGCAATAAGGGCTGGCCATGAAGTATCGAATAAAATAAACAATGTCTCAGTTGATTATTTTGATGTATCGGAAGTTTTATATGTTCCTCATCTTCTTCATAAGATTCTGGGAGGCATGATGAACAGTACTGAACACTCTGTAATGATAGAAGAATTAAAGCATTGGGCTCAAAAGAATTCTTCCTATCAAAAAGTTTTGATATTTGATGGCTGTGATAAGCTCTTTGACAGTAATCAAAAAGGTATGGTACAAGAGATATTTGATATTTTAATTAAACATTCAACTTCTGCAAAGATAATTTTTACAAGCAAGCACATAGTAACATTTATTGGTCAATTTAAGAAAATAAAACTTGAGGAATTACGTTTGGAAGATGCTGTTAATCTACTTATGACACTAAATTCTAAGTTGTTGGAACAAGATGCAATAAAAATTGCTAATGGTGTTGGAAGTGTACCTCTTGCACTTCAAGTTGTGGGAGCTCTTTTGGAAACAGATACAATGTCTCCTCAGGCAATTGTCACTGAAATTACAAACAACCCCATTAAAGTGCTAAGCCCTGACTCACTCCCTGAATATTACAAAGTTCAAACATCACTACAACTGTCATATGATAGCTTAGATGATGAATATACACAATCTTGCGCTCGTTTTCTAGCTAATTTCCCTGGTTCTTTTAGTCATGATGCTGCTGTAGGTGTTTTAACAGATATGGTGAACAGGACATATTGGTATGTAAGAATTCTTCATGAATTTAACTTATTTCTTAATTGGGTGCCACAACCATCAAAATGTCTTAACATACTTGTACATCGATCCCTCTTGAAGTATCATTCTAATTCTCATCGCTATTCTTTTCACAAACTTATCAAAATGTTCTTGTCAAGTGTTAATTCTCAAAATAGCGAAACTAATGTTGAAATACAGCAGTTTAAAAAAGGATTTGTTGTTTATTTTGCAGATTACTGGAATACGTATCATGATTATGTTGATGATGGGAACTATGACATTAATGTTATAGCAGCACTTGATTTGGAAAGGCATAATTTTGAATATTTGGAAAAGATTTTGCCTGAATTAGGAATGGACAATTCATACATAAAAAAATATACAGAATCAGCTGAATTATATACAAGCTATTCAGATTCACTAACAGATTATTTCAGGCATCTTAAAAAAAGTGCACAAGATGATAGATCTACAGCCCTTGTGGCAGTTGAAGATACAACATCAAATCTTAAGGATAGATACAGAATTGTCATGATGTTGGATCTTCATAGCAAAGCAGTCATTTCTGAAAACGGAGCTGAATACTACATGAATATTTTTGTGGAAATGATAATTCAAGTCAGTTTTTTTGAGGACTATCTTCATGGACCAAAAGAAGCTCTTGATTATTTAAAATTTCGTAAAGAAAGAATTATAGAGCTGCATAAGGAGCATGGCCATGAAATTGTAAAATATGTGAACAAATTTTTAAATCAAATGAAGAAATACTGCTATGATGCAAGTGATATCGACACTTTAGTTGAAGTGTTGCAGTTAAGGGCAAGACTGTCATGGCCAATGGAAAAATGCGTTGAAAAGTCATGTAACAACTATGAAAAAGGACGTGCTTATTTTGGTTCTGGGTTTTATGAGAAAGCAGTAAAATTTTACAACAAATATTTAAAGGAAAATATTCAAGAGCACGAGTACCTGTATACCATTGTCATGATTTACTACTGCCATAAGTTTAACGGAAATGAGGAAAAGGCTACAGAAGTAGTTAGGCTTTTCGACTCCGAATTAATTCATAATAAAATCATCAGTTTAGTAGTTGATTGGAAGAATTACAAAAAAGTTCATATGATTCTTATTTTTCATAGTAAAGTAAGACATGGAACTGTATATCATTACATTCTATTGGAAAAGCTTTTATCAGCACTTGATAATATTATAATGTTGCAAAATGCAATACTACTGCTACAATATCGTTATTTGTCTAAAATTATTTCATCTACTCCTGCTTTAGAGTCTAAAACAGTAGTTTAGAGTAATTTTTTTTTAATAAAAATAATTTTAATTTGTTCATTTTTCATGTGGGTGGAGCAATAATGGTTGATTGGTCACGCCCATTTAGCTGCTGTTCCTCGCATTTTCTTACCTTTCCAGTTTCCAGTCGTCTCGCGTAGCCAGCTTTCTAGTGGTAAGAGAACAGGAAATAAGTGGTTCTTTTTCTATTCCTCTTTTACTCTCCTTTGTCTCTGGTTGATTATTCAGGTGGGGTCTACCTAAAGTTTAATGTCCTCTTGTTGCCAGAGACTATCACAAGTCGTTCCTTTGGACCAATCCAGTATTGCTACCATGGCAACAGATCAGCCAATCACCTTTTCAGTATCACTTGTGAGGGAGAAAATCACGTACCGTACAGCTGGAAATATCAATTTTAAAAATCGCCAATTATTGTCGATTATATTTCCGGCTGTACAGTATTAAGTATTATGTTGTATTTTGTTTTTAAGCTGTGCTTACATTGGGGGGGCCCGGACTTATTAATTAGTAATTAGTGGGTGGGGCGAGGAGTTATTAATAGTTATTAATAGGATCAGTCTCATCATCAGATGATAATGGATGAAAGAGCTGATGGGTTTACGTCGAATCATGAAGACTATGAATTCTTTCAGTCAATTGGTAAAACAAAAGATAGAATTTAGCAATTCACCAAAAATTTACTACTCCAAAATCATCATCTTTCTGTTACTGTCCTTTCTCTAGGTATTGGTTGTTATGGTATTGCTAATATTCAATTATCGAGACACAAACCAACCAACAGGATCATTGTCGTCAGACAGTTTGATTTGGAGTCTCTTGATACAGACAAACTAGAAGAAGTATAATAATAATAATAATAATAATAATAATAATAACGATAATAACGATAATAATAATAATAATAACTTACATTATAATACGAATGGTAGCAATAACAATGATAAATGTAAATAATTTTTTTTAGGTACAAAATGAAATGAAATATTCATCTTTACTGTCTCATCCTAACATTCTCTCCTACCATTGCTCCTTTGTCTCAGATACATTACTGTGGGCCATCCAGCCACTAATGCACTATGGTATAATGACACACTTTAATATGTTACTGGGAATGTTTTTAATGTTTCACTTTTGGAATACATTAACAATGTACATGTATGGATAGTGTATGTTTGTTTAGGCTTTAATACATATAATGGGCCAAAGTCCCTGTACTATAGTACAGGGACTTTGGCCCGATTTTGGAGCAACTTTAAAAATTCGTAAAAAAATCCAAACTTGATCGGAATCAGCTCAAGCTTTCTACGCAACATAAGAACATGTATATGTATCAGAAAATGTAATAAAAATTGAGAATTCTCTCCTAGTCATTTTTGGTGAAATTTGGCCGATGACCCTGTACTATAGTACAGGGACTTTGGCCCGATTTCGGAGCAACTTTAAAAATTCTTTAAAAATCCAAACTTGATCGGAATCAGCTCAAACTTTCTACGCAACATAAGTACATGTATATGTATCAGAAAATGTAATAAAAATTGAGAATTCTCTCCTAGTCATTTTTGGTGAAATTTGGCCAATGACCCTGTACTATAGTACAGGGACTTTTGCCCGATTTTGGAGCAACTTTAAAGCTCATAAAAAGATGTTTTGCACTATTTAAAACATCAATCCATGTGCATATGCAATTACATATACATGTTCATTATAACTTGTACTACATCAAAGTCATCAATACATATATTAGGATCATGTGCTGATTTAATGCATTCTGCTCAATCATTTTGCAATGGGTTTCGTGAGAACGTCATCGCCAT
>NW_003546343.1:89103-121632 GCF_000090795.2 Amphimedon queenslandica | reverse complement strand
TGTCCACAGGTACAGCCTATTATTATTAGTATTATTCATGATATTGGTATGATGATAATATCCTAATGATATTCATTGCTACAAGTTGACCATTTTGACATACTGTATACATGTAATGTGGTTTTATATGATTATAAATGAGGTACTGGTTATTTAGTATTTAGATAATAAATTATCTTTTTTTATTTTAGGAGTGTTAGAGCCAAACATTTCCGGATACACGAGGGTGGAAGGGTTAAACTCTCCGGTATCAGAAACCTTACCTCTACCATGGACAGTGGAGCAAGGAAAAGAGTAAAAACTATAAATTTATTTCTTTTACTTTTTATTATTATTATTTTATTTTATTTATTTATTTTTAGGCTTTGCATGGTCATTTCCAGTCAACTGGTGACAACATTTGCTGGCTTGCTCCAGAAGTACTGGCCCAGGATTTGTTTGGATATACTTATAAATCGGACATATACAGGCATGTACTTCCAGTTAAACCTGTTTTATTTACCGGTTTATAGTATTGGAATCGCGGCCCTTGAATTGGCTACAGGGGAAGCCCCGTTTGCTGGCCTACCACTAACTGAAGTAATAATGAAATTAATTAAACAGGGAGGGAGGGAGATTTGCATATAAATCATTTTTAAATTTTACTTGTTAATTTCTACAGATAATGATGCTGAAATTACGGGGGCATCCTCCAATGCTGATGAGAAGACATGAAAACGTCGACCCCATTCAAGACTACTCAAAAACATTTTTTAAAGTTAATGTCATACATCTCTCCTTTCATTCACTAGACAGTTCCTTTTTTAGGTTGTGGATATGTGTGTCGACCCGAACCCTCTAAAAAGACCCAATACGACTAAACTGTTATCTCTGAGTTTCCTAAAAGTATTTACGAAACATAATGCATGTACATGTATATCATTCTCTCTCTCTCTCTCTCAGTCATCAAGGAAGAAGTCATCAGTTATACACAGCTCTTTAAAAGATTTATTGCTGCCAGTTGTTCCATTGAATACTGAGAGTCTATCTCCTCCTGCTCCTCTTCATGATCAACCTCCTCCTCCTCCTCCTTCAAATAACAGTAAAATACATTGATAATCCATGTACATGTGCAATATAACTCCAAATTTTTGTGGTCAAATACTAACACGTGCACTTACTTCTGATTATTAGCAAAAGTTTTATAAAATGAGACCACAAGAAAATGGAGCTACGTTGTTACATGTACTCTTTCTCTCTCTCTCTAGCTGCAGTAGCTTCAACTCCAGTTGATCCTCCATTCAGAGCACTAACACTAGATGAACCATGGCTCATATAACACACACAGTAGCTATACATACACACATACATGTACATATATACACTGACAGATATATTGTTTATGTCTTTGGTCTGCCATTGGGTGGAAGGTGCTCATTTCTTAAGGTGCAAATTATGCAGTGAATACAAGTGTGAATCACTTTCATTAGCACCTAAAGCTCTACTGCCATCCATTTATAGCTCTCGTTATTTGACTGAAAAATAATAATTATTAATAAATCATAATAATAATAATTTTTTAAATGAAAAATAAGCAAAAAGTCAAAGATATCACAATAATGCCTAGACTAGAACGAAAAAGAAAATCAAAGAAAATATAATATAATATATATTAGAAAGAAAAAGGAATATGGAGACTAGTTAGAACAAAGAAAGGCATCATTGATGAGAAACAGCAACCAATGGAAAGTAGTAGTAGTAGTATTAACAGCAAGCGAGGGCCAGTAGAGGGAGGAGAGCAGCTGCTAGATGTTGCTCTTAGAGAAGGTGACCCTGAGATGGTTGGTCTCACTGATTTTGTGATTGTGAGTTACTATGAGGGCACTAATGGCCTCATCAGGAGAGCTCATCTGGACCAATGCCATCCTCTGATCATTCCTAATAATAACAATAATAAAGAAATATATAATAATAAATAAATAAATAATAATAATAATGACTTACTGAAAAAATCTAAAGTTAACAACGGTGCCACCAGTTGACGTGAACAACCCTCTTAAATACTCCTCCGTAATCCCGTCGCTATAAAATAAATAAAAAATAATGACACTCTCCACTTGGTATCATAATAATAAAAATATTATTATTGTACTTACGGTATATTAGAAAGGTGTAGTGTTGGGCTAGGAGGATAGATATTCTGATAGTTCTTGGAACCAGGTTTCTGCCAACACGGCATTAATATTAGGAACAAGTGGGTGTGGCTTACTTTGAAACGATGGAGAGGAGAATTAGTGAAATCTTCAGTCAAAGCATCTTCCTAATAAAGAGAAAAAATTAACCCTCACACCCACTTGACCACACCCACTCACATTAGAACCAGGCTGTGGCATCTGAACTTGAGTGTGCTTGGATAATGTTAAATGAAGTTTTTTACCATACAACATGCAACCGTTGAGATGAGTAACAGCTGGAAAAAGAGAGAGAGAGCACTCATATAGTGATGACTTGGTTTTAAAGTTTCGTACCATTCTGTGCCTGCTGTGCCTCCCTAAATTGAACTAAGGCGGAATCTCGCTTACTGTACAAAATTTTTACACGCATGACATCTCCGTACACACCTATTAATAAACAACAACAATAAATAAATAAATAGGTAAATAAATAAATAAATGGATAAATATGGTCTGTATACATACCAAAGAGAATAAAGAGGGCATGAGGAGATATCATCTTGAGGAGGAGGGGGAGAGAGAGAGGGAGAGGGAGGGCCAGAAACCAAAGCAGAGGGAGAGAGAAAGAAAGAAAAGAGGAGATAATTGTAAGGTAAGATAGCAAGTGGTGGTAATAATAATAATAAAACAAGGTATACTTTGTCATTTAAATTAGACGCTAGTACTACTGGTGTAGGAGCCACCACTCCAGCCCCAGCTGCTCCCTGGGTCCCACCAAGGGCCGTTAGGGCAGTACGCAACTGAGCAAAGGCTGGAGACTGAAGAAAGGCAGGATGAAGACCTAACGGGAGGAGTAATAATGAGAGGGCAAAGGGTTAAATACCGTAGGCTGAGAGATCGGGTAGAGGAGCAGCTTCAGGATCACCAGATGGTAAGTCAGGACGAGTGAAATCCCTAAAATTATACAAACAACAATAACATAAACAACAACAAAAAAAAACAACTATTGTGGATTCTGTCCTAATTCATCTGTCGGGTATATTTGGTATCTTTTCATTCTCATTCTTTATTATTGAACAAAAATACTTCGGACATGACAAAGGTTTTACAAGCAATAGTACGTGTACAAAAATAACAAAATGAGAACAAAAATGAAGGCACATCATTCTTTCTAGAACCAACATTCCACCCACAAAATACACATTATTCTTATCTTCAACCCACAACCAAATAATAATAATAATAATAAAGAGTAGGATCTAAGCATACCTTGTTTTTTCGTTATTAAATTTAACCGTTAAATTTGATAGCTTAGAGTAATCAATGTGTAGCGTACAGCAGCCATTGTAGATATTCTGCCCATCAAGTGCCTACAGTAATAGGAACACATGTACAATGAGAAGGTACAGATTGTTAACAAAAACTGACTGTTTTTGCATTAGTTGCAATAATCTCATTAGGATACTGTATCAAGGCATGAAATTGAGCTAGTAGAAGTAATAATAATAATAATAATAATAATATTTTGTATTTTTCTCTCTCTCTCTCTCTTACTGTTTTTCATGAAGGTGACAACTTTGAGGACATCGCCATATTTAGCAAATATCTACAGCAAACAAAATGTGAACAATTACCACAAAAACAATAATGACACTGCTATCTCTTTCATCTTGAACCCTCTCACCCACCTTCTTTCTCTCTCTCTCTCCCTCCCCCTCTCTCTCCTTACCTGGTGTAGTACATCGATGGTGATTGGGTATATCATGTTTTCAATGATGACTCGTAAAATGGAGTTTGGTTGTCCCTGGGATGTACCCACGACTCCAACAGTTGACGTGAAAGTAGGGACACCCCCAGGGTTAGCGATTGGAGTCTGTTGAAAGGAAGAAAGAGCAACAAAATAATGTGAGCATAATCAGAGATTATTAATAATACTGGTTATGTCAGTATTAATGATGTATTATAATGGAGTGGTCAGTCACGTACAGAGCCAGATTTCAATTCTTGATGCTTTGAAAACTGAATGTAAACAGTTCTGTCCCTAATATAAACAAAGAGATGAAACAATCATTACACATTGTACAGGTAAGCGTCTATGGGGATGAGTCCAGTCATTTTAAAAGGGAATAAATTTCCCGAGTGAAAATCATATAAGTACTGATTTTTAGATCTAGAAATAAATTTTGAGAGGCCAATCTAACTAAAAATGGGTGGCTTAAGAGGTGGGGTTTTCCATAGGATTTCGGCATAGTGCTCTTGTGTCATGAATACAGGATACTTTGTCAAAAATTGCAAGGAGAGAATTTTCTATTTTTATAATATTTTCTGATACATATACATGTTCTTATGTTGTGTAGAAAGTTTGAGCTGATTCCGATCAAGTTTGGATTTTTTACGAATTTTTAAAGTTGCTCCAAAATCAGGCCAAAGTCCCTGTACTATAGTACAGGGTCATCGGCCAAATTTCGCCAAAAATGACTAGGAGAGAATTCTCCATTTTTATTACATTTTCTGATACATATACATGTACTTATGTTGCGTAGAAAATTTGAGCTGATTCCGATCAAGTTTGGATTTTTTACGAATTTTCAAAGTTGCTCCAAATGCCATGTACTGTATTGTAGTGCTTGTCAGCTCATGAAGCTCATGCTGTTTAGCTCACTTAGCATGCTTTGTGGGAAACCCTCACTTAAAAATACCTACATCAGGCTAAACATAAAAGACAAAAAGGTTAAAAATGAGAGATTTCATGAGACCTAGACAAAATATGGGAGACCAAAAATCTCCTAAACTCCCTCTAGATCTAACAGCGTCAGAATGACATATGTAAAAAAGTTCCTGTAACTTTAAATTCAAAATGGCTTACTTGATTTGAGCAGGTCTAGTAGAGAAGGCATCAACAAGAGCACAGGCTGTACTCAATTCGGCTAACTCCACAAACGCCTGGTTCTTCTGTCTTAACAATAACACCTTTGACACCTTTAGGAAAAGAGAGAGTGAGAAAGAGAGAGAGAGAGAGAGAGAGAGAGAGAGAGAGAGAGAGGGAGAAAGAGGAGGAAGGAAGAACAAACAGAAGAGGAGGATAAAAGGCCAGAGGGTGGGTATAGTGATACACTAAGTAAATCATGAAGATACTCACAGCACCGTAAGTTGACATTAACATAAACACGTCAGCTTCAGTAGCATCGCTAGGTAAGTTTCTGATATGAAGGACGCGTGATGTGACAGGAACAGCTTCCTCCATACGAGGCTTGAGAGAGAGAGAAATAAGAGAGAGAGAGAGAGCAGAAAAGAAAGAAACAATTCATCAATACGTAGCCATCATTGTTAGTAAATTATAATAATGGAGACTGATGGCTGAAAGGGTTTAATGTGGACATTGTATGAATGGATTACTACCTTTTTAGCAGCTGAATCTAATTCCATTAGATTAGGAGATGAGAGTAAAGAGAAAGAAAGAGAAGAAAGGATTTGAAAGGATACTTGTACTAGAGAGAGAGAGAGAGAGAGGGACAGGAGAGAGAGAGAATTTCGCTACCATTTTATTTTATCTTATTCTACTAAACTTTACACTTGGCTCATCATCTTACCTGTTACAGCCTTCACTTCAAAACCTCACTATCTCTCTCTACAGACCAAAAGGAAGCCTAAGGGTATAAAAGAAAAAGAAAGGGACCCAACCAACAGACCGTCTCCTCGCCGCGAGGAATTTGTGGTGAACTAACTTTTGGTAATGGTTAGATAATTAGAAGAAGAAGAAGAAGGCTATGATATGTGTGTATGTATGAGGCAACTTCCTGTTACGCCTCAAAAATGTCCGCCATTGATTTTTGCATTCGTAGAATAGTGAGCTGCAAAAAAGACAAGTAAGGCTGGCTTATGAGTCCCTGCTAGAGGCTCCCCTCTTTATTGCCGTACTCTCATACGATTAGTCTCTTTATCGAATGGTTCTTTTCCCTAGAATATAACTACTGAAGGCTACCTGGTCCGAACTAAAGAGAGAGAATTGGCTGACTGGCAAGTTTGTGTTGTACACTCCATTCAGTACAAAAAAGGGAAAAGAGGACTTCAAGATGCAGGTTAGCCCTTATTGTATTATCATAATCAATATTGTTTATTCTTAAGCAAAACTCTGTCATGGTTAAGGATATAAACCAGCACATCACATGTAGCCTTTGTGCAGGATATCTCATTGATGCTACCACCATCATAGAATGTCTACATACTTGTAAGAATCTTTCCTACTCTCCTCCTATAGTCCTTACCATTACTTCTTCATATTACACATACCATTATATTGCACTATTTCTGTCTCTCTCTCTTAAAGTTTGTAAGACTTGTATCGTGAAGTATCTTCAGAATTGTAACAGTTGTCCTGTCTGTAATACAGTAGTTCATGAAACTCAGCCGCTCCTTAATATAAGGTTCTACAAAAACTATTAATAATATTATGCCACTTGTTTCTTTTTTCATACACAGGCCTGATCGCACTATGCAGGATATTGTCTACAAGCTAGTCCCTTCACTTTATAATGGTGAGTAACAAACACTCACAAGAGCTCATTCATTTTTGCTTAATTTGTTTAGCGGAGCAAAAGAGGAGGGAAGAGTTTTACAGAGAAAGGGGAGAAGAAGACCCAAGTACGGCTAATAGTTTGTTAAATTATGTTATATATTGTTTTGTATCGCGAATGCTGCATGGCATGTAATTGCATTTTTGATTATTATTTTTATTCTCTAAATAAAACTACTTTGATGCATGTAAATTTATTCATTTATTATTACTATTATTATTATTATTATTATTATTATTATTATTATTATTATTATTATTATTATTATAGATGTTCAGCCTCCGCCACCAGATCATATTGGTGCAGCAACAGAATTCTCCCTGTCACATTATAGTCGTGATGATGATTTGATATCTCTTCAGATTGAGTCCCACAGGTATTCAAACAATAAACTGATGCTTCACGTGTACTGTCATTCATTTCCCTATAGTTCTAATTCACAGTATGAGCTGAATTTACAAGTAACTATAAATGATTATAAAGCTGCTTCATTTTGATAATGATTCCTAGGATTTGTCTCGTAAATATTATCGCTGCTCATCTCGTGTGACAGTCTTCCATCTCAAGAAATTTATTCTGGGGAAGATTGTAGTCCCACCGCTGTATGACGTAAGTGATGCACAAATTATGATGTATGCTAAAAATTACTTTATGTTTTATGTGTCTTATCAACTATTTGTGGTGCTGCAATAATGAAACTACGTAATTCTATTTTAATAGATTGATCTGCTCTGTTGTGAGAAGACACTCCACAAGGACAACACTTTAAAATTCATTTGGATCTCGTATTGGTTGAAAAGGGTATGATGAAAGTGAAATGCCATTGTTTTTTTATATATTTTTCAAATACTGTAGGATCCACCTCTTGTTTTGAAGTACAAGTTGAAACAAAGGATTGGTTAATAACTGTTAACCTGTATCGTGTACAGAAAAAGAAAATAACAGAATTTAATAATCATACATTGACTGTATTTGTCTAGTCTATAACAAAATGAAAAAAAAAACAACTCAAGCAACGTCCATAGGTGCCGAATAATCGTCGCTATCCGACTGTTCGTTGTCTAAAATGTCAATCAATTGATGCAAAGCAAAAGATAAAAGGTATCCCTGCTTCCTGTGAATTGAAAGCTTCTCAACTAATTGTGCTTGCTTTACGGCTAATCCTTCCAGCTGCTTCTCGAGCTGATTTATCCGCTCAGTCGTCTCCTGTCTGGCTGGTGTCTTCATTATAACCCCGGCCATTGCATCATATTCCTGACGATGCTGTTGAACCAATCTTGCCTGAGATAGCTTTCCTCTTAGTGTTTCAATTAGCAATTGGGTATCGCAAATATCTTTATCAATTGAGGACACTAAATCCTCATAATTAACCTTTTCCTGTTTATTCATTGAGTGGACGAGCTCAGTACGTATGAATGCAAACTCAACCTAATAAAAACAATCAATAAAATGTAATATAACTAGTCTGTTTGGGGTTAAAAATTCCAAATTAACCCTCGCTTAGAAGGCATATTTCAAATAAAATTAAGTCTTTAATGTACCCAATTATAGTTGATTAAGTTCTATCTTATCTCACTATACATGACTAAAGATTATATTAAATTACAAACCTGCCCTAGTGTGAAGAGCATCTTCTGGTAGGTTGTCTCGTTATCTTCATCAGTGATATTCTTAGTGTCACACCATTTCAGGAATGTCTTCATAAGGTTAGTTATCCTCCTGTCATCTTGTCCACTATCGCCTTCTATTATCAATCTTTTACGAATTATTTCATCTTCACTCATTTTGATACTTTAACTTTAAGACAGAGCACGTGGGTTGGAGCATGCGCAGTGAGTGCTCCCACTATTGGGCGGTTCCTTATGGGTGGGACTAGGTTATAAACTAGTTAATTAACACCCACGTGTGAACATCCATATGCCTCTCTCCACACTTCTCAATGGTTTAAAGGATAATCCTTACTTTGGGGCTGGATTTGGGCTAGTCGGAGTAGGAGCAGTCATAGCCGGACTGAGGAAAGGGTTTCAGTGGGGGAGTGTACTCTTTAGACGCCATTTTATGATTACATTAGAAGTAACACTTACACTAATTAACATTATGAGTAGTTAATTAATACAATCAGGTCCCTAGCAAAGATAAGAGTTACCTCTGGTTGTTACAATGGATCACTACTCATGCTCGGCGATCACAACATTTGTCAGTTGAAACTACATTTCACCAATTAGACACAGGTAATTAAATAATAGTTTAAGTAATACTTTGATAGTTTTAATGTTTATTATGAATAGTCTAATCCTGTGTGGTCTATGTTGAATTGTGGTTAAGTGTATGTTTTCTCTTCCTTCTCCCTTCCCCCTCATTCCCTCCCTCTCGCTTTTTTTCTCTTCCTTCATTCCTCTACCTCTCCCCCCTCTCTCTCTCCCTCCCTCTATCTCTCTCTCTCTCTCTCCTTTGTCTTTGTTTCAGGTAAAATCAACACTGAGTATCACTTTGTTCCAAGCCCTGGTGTTCATTTCTTTTGGTATAAGAGAACATTAATAAGGGCAGAGAGGAATAGGTAACAACTGTTCCTATGTTACTAAGTGTGTGTACCTAATTGTGTTAACAAAATCATTACTGACACTAATATTGTTTGTACTATCAGTGAGGTATGTTATGCACCTGCTCCTTCTGACCGCTGCCAACTGTTGTGTGTCCCTTTGTTGCATTTTCTGTTTATTTTGAGGAAATACTTAAAATACCTTATATTGTCTCTTTGGTAGAGAGAAACAGATGATTGATTTGCAGCACGGAACTCCCTGGGAGACAGTCACGCTGACATCAATTGGCAGAAATAGAGAATTATATTTTCAAATTTTATCCGAAGCACGCCAGCTGGCACTCCAGAGCCACGAGGGAAAGACTGTGGTGTATGTTGCAGCTGGTGCCGAATGGAGACAGTTTGGGTACCCAAGGAAACACCGCCCACTGAGCTCCGTTATTCTGGATACTGGTCTATCGGACTACATTGTTTCTGATGTAAGAGAGTTCATATCTAACTCACAGTGGTATATGGTGAGGGGGATACCGTATCGACGTGGCTATCTCCTTTACGGTCCCCCTGGGTGTGGCAAGAGCAGCTTCATCACGGCACTAGCAGGAGAGCTTGATTACAGCATATGTCTATTGAACCTCAGTGAGAGAGGATTATCAGACGATAGACTTAACCACCTACTTAGTATAGCTCCTGAACAATCTATCATACTCCTTGAAGATGTCGACGCTGCTTTTACTAGTAGGGAAGATAACGAAAGGACAAGAACAGCTTATGATGGTCTGAGCCGGTTGACGCTTAGTGGATTACTCAATGCTTTGGACGGGGTTGCATCTGGCGAAGGTCGAATTGTTGTAATGACAACCAATTATCGGGAGAGGCTGGACCCTGCGTTGGTTCGTCCTGGACGTGTTGATGTAAAGGTGTTGATTGATTATGCGAGTCAGTATCAATTGGAAGCCATGTTTAATCGTTTTTATCCGGAGGCATCTTTAGAGAAAGGACGATTATTTGCATCAAGTGTCCTATCTGTTAGGAATAATGTGAGCCTAGCTGAGATCCAGGGCTACTTTATGCACCATAAAACTAGTCATGATGAAGCTCTAAATAACACTAGCACTTTACTCAACAACCAATAGTACTTAACAATTAATAGATGTTATTATTATTATTATTATTATTATTATTATTTATTGCTATTTTTAAGGTGTTTTATTAAGTAGTTAGTAAGGTATAATGAAATTTTGAGGTTTCATTGGAGTATAAAAACTCCCACACTCTTCCACTTGACCACTAATCTCAGTAATCTGCTCTCAACTGTGCCAAGACAAGAATTTTGAGTTGTTTGCCCTCACTATCTTCTTTTAGTTGAGTCCTCTAGCTGAGATTTTGATAAATAATGGCTGAAAATATTAAAAAGAAGATTGAAAAATTCAAGAAAGAGGCAGATGACGCAAAACAGAAAGCAGAAGAGGCCGAAGCAGAAAAGAAAGAGTTGATCAATGAGTTAGACAAAGTTAGTGACTAAAGAATGATTCACCATGAGTGTAAACTTGCCTGTGTTATCATAGAAAGATCAAGAGATAGATGATTTGAAGCGAAAACTAAAATTGATGGAAGATGACCTCGAAACGACTGAGAGGCGGTTGGAAATAGCCCAGGAAAAAGCAGATATGTTTGAAAAGCAACTTGATGACACTCAGAGGTATAATAATAATAATATTGGTTTTATTTTAATTTTTTTCATGTGGTATGTGTGGAAAAGTGAAACCACATCAAAGCCAGTGCTAGTGTTAAACCACTTGATTATGATTACTGTGTGATGTACACTAGACTGGGCAATAAACACTATCACTACTTGAATGCATTGTTAATATTATATTTTTTAGAGAGACAAACCAGCAAGCATTTCGAGAGAAGTATGACAAAGCTACCGAAGAGCTTGACAAGCTTCATGAACAGCGAAGCGCCATGGAACACGAAAAAAATGAAGTAAGGGGATCTTTGATTATAATTATTGATTTAACTCGATGATTATGCAGACTGAATCTAAATGCAAAGATGCTGAGCGCAGAATAAAGCTCCTTGAAGATGATTTGGCTATGGCTGAAGAGCAAGTAGACAAATTAAAGGACCAACTTAGTGAGTCTGATCGGGCAAATGATGAACTTTCAAGGTAAGAGCAATATTTTGGTTACCACTCGTGTGATTAATAAGGGCATGCATTGATGAAATAAAAACAATAATAGAAAGGATGGCTAAACATAGATGTTGTTGGTTGTAGTTGGCCTTTCAGATTAATTAGAGTGTTACAAAACATTGCAGCAATTTCAAACACCTTAGCTTTTGTTATTCATTGCAGAGAAACGAAATCTAATTACACGAATCCCTTATGAGTGAATTCCTAAGCCACTTTTACCAAATTTGGTCATACTGATCTGTTCTTGTGGTCTGTACTAGTTGTAGGATGATGATTTAACTACAGTACTACATCATCATCATGTCATTGCATTAACTGTTGTGTTTATAATTTTAATAGGGAAAAGGACTCTCTGAAATCTCAATTGGATACTGCTGAAAGTAAAGCAATGATAATGATATCTATTATTATTATTATTATTATTATTATTATTACATTGTATTATTGTAGAGGACCTTGAAAAATTAGAAGAAAAATATGAAAAAGCAAAGCAAGAGTTGGATGAGACGATGGCAACGCTGGAGGAATTAGGATAAAGAGACAAAATTCATTCTCTCTTACAATAATCGTTTTTAGTATACCTCAGGACGTGTAGAATTATTATTATTTTTTAGTACTGAATTTTTGTGTGTAATTATTATTACTATGGTCATTATTATTATGATCATTATTTTTGATTATTAATAATATTAACTAACATTCTTGAGTTATTAAATCCTTTGAATAATAAATACAATAATACATGCGGTTTGTGGTGTGTGTGGGAGATGGAGCAGTTAAAGAAGAGATTGGCGGCCTATCGGGACGAGATAGAACAGCATAAACAAAGAGCAGACGAGGCAGATGAAGCTAGAAATAAGGCAGAAGAAGAAAAGGATCGGGTGAGAAATTCCGGCGTTGAAATATTCTTAATAAACCCTAGTCTCATCTCCCTTATGATATTGATTTTGGTATTTTGCATGAATCCTTATCTATTGTAGATGGAATGGTCTTTATAAAAATGACCTGATATTACTTCGGGATGAATCCTTCTTTTGGCTGCCAATGCAAACACTCTGCCATTACTGTAGATATTGGCATCGCTCCCAGCCCTTTTTCTTCCCCCCCCTCACTCATCCTGTTTCTCTCTCTTCCTGTCTCTCATTCTCTTTATGATGTACAATAATCTTGTTAGACAGACCCTAGACTGAAGGCTGTAGCTAGAGTGATATAGCAATAATACGATATGTGACTCAAATTTGTGGTATTTCACATGTTCATACTTCATAGCTATACATTATCACACTCCCTCCCTCTCTCTATACCATCACAGCTATAGAATACAGTGTCATGCTCAAAATTAATCTGCTATACCATTCCATCATGCTTTTACTATTATGTTTATTGTCCATGTTGCTAATTGACATACTACAATAACTGTTGCCAAATTAATAATTCTGTCATGTTGCAAGTTGGTTAGTGATGATCGAATCTTCTTTCATTTTCTTCTTCCTTACTAAGAAAGACTGTAATTATAGGCTCCAGCTACACCAATTGTTGCCCACTTTGTTACATTAATGTCTAGACTGCCTATCTTCTATATTTTGACTGTCACATTTGCCTGAAAACTTGCCAGAATATTGTATCATAGATGGTATAACCAAGAGTCTTTATTAAGCACAACAGAATCTAATTGTACCTTTATGTAGTTATTGCAACTATTATCCTTGATATTATTATTTTTATTGATTATTTATTATTATTATCATTATGTGAATTATATTATAGACTCAGTTTGAATTGGAAGAAGCACTGCGTAAAATCAAAGTACTTGAAAGTGATTTAGATACAGCGGAATCTAAGTTAAACAACCAGATATCTTATAAAAAGGCAGCAGATGACAGATGTGATGAATTAGAACAGTAAGCAATAAATTATTAAAATTACCAATATTTCAATATTATTTTTACACAGGAAGCTTAAATCTGCAGAGTATGAAATTTCAAAACTAGAAAGTAAATCTATTATCATTTTGCAGTGTTATTGTATTGTGTTAGCCAGTGGATGAAAAATAATAAAGACAAGATTAATAGTCTTATTTATCCTTGAGCATAAAACACGTTTACAGATACATTATAATAATTGTAGTTTCTGCTGCCATTATTATTGTTTTGATGTGTATAGCTGATCTGGAGACGGTAAAAAGAGAGAAAGAAAAAGCAGATAATGAGCTAAAACAAGCTCTAGAGGACATCGAAGGAATATAGAGTTTTAATGATGAATTTTTGATCTAAATTATTAATTTCAAACTCATTTAATGTTATAGTTTTTAGCTATCATTCCAGATTTCCAGTACAATTAATGTTCATATAGATTATTGTAAATGTATTAATGTAATGCTGGGTCACGTGAGATCATAATTAGTGGGTGTGGCTATGTGAATTGTCAGGGGTGTGGCTCATTGTGCAAAATTAAAAGGAAGGATGGAGTGTTGTCTAACTGTATTGGGATTCATTGCTGGCTTAATAGCAGTATCACTTGTAGTATCATATTTAAATTCAATGAGGAAGAAACATTCAATAAAAGGGAAGCATCTGCTGGTGAGATAAAAGAAAGGAATGCATTTTTTATATTTTTTATTATTTTTTGCTTTTTAATTAGATCACTGGTGGATCTAGTGGTATTGGTAAATCAATTGCAATTGAATCCTTAAAGAGAGGTGCTGATTCTGTGACTCTCTTAGCTCGTAACAAAGTAGCACCTGTTAATGATGACGAAATTGTTCAATTATTAGTTTACAGGATAAATTGAAACTTGTAAAGGAAGAGTTGGAAAAACAATTTACGAATAAGTCAATAAATATATTATCTGTTGATGTCGGACACTCCGATGCTGAAAATGTCATTAAAAAGGTAGGAGGTACCTAATCAGCAAGAGCGTAATTGAGTGTTATTAAAAACGAACCAGTTTTTGAAAAATACCCAAGGCTATAGCCTGTGGTTTTTTCCAAAAAATGGCTCCGAAATTACCCCAAATTTTTATTACATTTTCTGATACATATTGATGTCCTTGTGCTATGTAGAAAGTTTGAACTGATTCCAACTTCAAATTTTCAAGTTACGGCCATTTTAAGAAAATGCCAAAATTTGGAAAAGTACCCTGTACTATAGCCCATGGTTTTTTCCAAAAAATGGCTCCGAAATCATGTCAAATTTTTATTACATTTTCTGATACATATTGATGTCCTTATGCTGTGTAGAAAGTTTGAGCTAAATCTGACTTCAAATTTTCAATTTATAGCCATTTTAAGAAAACGCCAAAATTTGGAAAAGTACTCTGTACTATAGCCCATGGTTTTTTCCGAAAAATGGCTCCGAAATCACCCCAAATTTTTATTACATTTTCTGATACATATTGATGTCCTTATACTATTTAAAAAGTTTGAGCTGATTCTGACTTCAAATTTTCAAGTTACGGCCATTTTAAGAAAACGCCAAAATTTGGAAAAGTACCCTGTACTATAGCCCATGGTTTTTTCCAAAAAATGGCTCCAAAATCACCCCAAATTTTTATTACTTTTTATGATATATATTGATGTCCTTATGCTGTGTAGAAAGTTTGAGCTGATTCCGACCAATATTTTTTTTGATATGAGCATTTTAAAAATTCCCAGTTCTGACATATAACATTGATTGTATATGTTTATTATTAATAGCTTCTGAAGGACATGCCACCAGTTGATGTATTGATTAATTCAGCCGGTATTACACACACTGCATCATTGACTAATACTGATAGAAAGATGTTTGAGGTAAGAAAAAAGAGGCACTTTAGTTTATTAGTTATGGTCTATTTCATTCTCAGTCATTGTACGCTACTAATGTATTGGGAAGTGTGGCTGTGACAAGAGCCATCCTTCCAGCAATGAAGGATCGCAAGTCCGGCCATATTGTCTTCATATCTTCTCAAGCTGGTCAAGTATGATTAATAATCAATTTATTTGTTATTATTATTATTAATCACCTTTAATGATTAGTTCCCAGTGTATGGCTATACTGCTTACTCAGCTACCAAGTTTGCTTTACGTGGCCTAGCTGAAGTATTGGCAATGGAGTTAAGACCACATAAAATAAGAGTTAGCATTTCATTTCCTCCTGACACAGGTAACTCATTATATTATCAATAATGATATTCCTTATGTAATAATTGGTAAAGATACTCCACAGTTGGATGAAGAGCTTAAGCAGAGATCAGGACTAGTCAAGGAGCTGGCGTCATACAGTCAAACTATAAAACCAGAACAAGTTGCTAGTGAAGTAAGTACTGGGTTTTATTCAAGATACTCCATCCAGAGAATGTTGTGTTTTGTATTGTTAGGTAGTGAGTGGAATAGAGAGAGGAGCTTTTGGCATATATCACACTTTTGATGGATTTATGTTGAACACAATGACTTCTGGTGCAGCTCCATTCTCATCACTATGGGAACTATTTGTACAAGTAAGCATAATGATTTATAATAATAATGTAATTTCTTTTTTAGGTTATGCTAATGGGACTCTTTAGGTTGGTTGCTGTCTGCTACTTGTTCCAGTTCAATAGAATTGTGAAACGTAATCTTAAGAAAAATAATTAATTTATAATAGCTGCAAATACTTTTAAACAATTCTTTATTTTAGCATTGAATTTGGTAGTAGATTTAATTAGAATAACTTTACCCTGATAAAATTAATTCGTAACATTGTAGGCCATGCTGTACACATGTGACTCAGGCCAATCAACCAGTTTATCCAGTATAACTGGTTTAGGAGCCTTCTTTTGAAATCGCTGACAAAGAAATCATTAATTGCATTTGTGATGGTGATCATATTAATGTGAATGCAGAACAAACATACACAAATGCCATACAAGCACTGTAGCACATCATAATATGATTTTCCTGTTAAAAGCGATTTGGCATTAGTGTCTTAACTCCATAATTGGCAAAGGACAAGACTCAGAATGGCTGCAAAGAAAGCTGCTACAGTAACCTCAATCCTAATTCTACTGACAGCTTTTAATATTCCTGAAGGATTAGGATCTTATTGCATGGCTACTGACTGTACTAATACTGGATATCATCAAAACAATGGACTGTCCCTCTATCTTAGTGTCTGCTGTGCTATAAGTAACTTGGGACAGACTGTTACTATCAGGGACAATGGCATTTCAAAGTACATCCTCTGTCCTAAATTAAGACCAAAGTCTTGCCCAGGTAATTATGCATGCATACATATGAGACTGACTGAAGGAATTCAGATGGACTTTGTGAGCTATTTTTTTCTAATCGAAGAATTGTGCAATGTAAACATAATAATATGCATGTAAAGCACTTTTAAAATACTTTAATCTACATTTCAATTTGTAGAACTGATGTCTTGCCAGGAGATTCTTGAAGCTAATTCTGAAGCAGCATCTGGTGAGTATTCTATTGCTCATCTAAACAGCACTGTATACACTGCCTATTGTAAAATGGACATCACTGACTGTGGAGAAGGAGGATGGACAAGAATAGCTTACATCAACATGACTGAACCTGGAGCTTCATGTCCTGATGGATTAGTCACTAAAGACTATAATAACATTGATCACAGTGTCTGTGGAATCAATCTCGGTGGAGCAGGATGCCTATCAGCATTCTTCTCTACTAATGGTTTGAACTATTCTAAAGTGTGTGGACAAATCAGAGGATATCAGTATCACTCACCAGATGCATTTCAAGGATCTTTGTCAGTTGGTCTCGATAGCTATTATGTGAGTGGATATTCTATTACTCAAGGAGACAATCCTCGTCAACACATATGGTCATATGCTGGCGGTGTTTATCAGAATGATATTACTCAATACGACTGTCCATGCAATACAGATTTCACTCTTAATCTCCCGCCATCCTTTGTTAGCAATGATTACTATTGTGAAGCAGGGCTACCAGTAGGACAGGCATACTCTGCTCTTCTTTATCCTAATGATCCATTGTGGGATGGTAAACAGTGTCTTGGATTAGAAGGCCCTTGTTGTACTAATCCTAAAATGCCTTGGTTTAATAAAGCAATAGAAGGAGCTGGTAGCAGCTACATTGAGGTGAGGTCGTGTACCAGATTTGGATCTGCAGGTGGAGATACTCCACTGGATATACTGGAGTTGTATGTCAAATAGTCATGGGACGTATTGAACTATTTTTATGTCATTGTGATTGCTATATAGCCTGTTCATTTTGTTATTCCCTATTCATTATTAGTATTTTAATGATGCTTTTATTAAATATTTTATGGAAAATATGCATGATTAATTGGTTATACCACTTCACAGGATCCATGCTGCAACCAGTGCATAACAGTTCAATTTATATTTTACTTGATTAAATACAATTATACAAACACAACAGTTCAAAGCAAAGATTAATAATTTTCAAAAGTAATCTATGTTAACAAAAATTCATTGAAGTGCCTGCATTACATCATCAGGATTGCTTGTATCTCTGTAGTTTTCAAGGCCATCCAAAGTACATATTACAATCCTATCACCAGCCCATTCTCCTTTTAAAGAAATAGAAGGATAAAAAGCCTCACAACCACCTCTGGTAGAGTGAGTCATCTTAATGAACAGCCCATCCATGACACCGTTGAATTTATCATTTGCTATTATGTCCCACGTTGTTGCTTCTTTAGCAGGATATGCCCCTGGGTCAAGGTACTCTTTCTTGTCAAGATTGACGACTTTCATGGCTTTGTCCTGACATAGTTCCTTCACTTTTTTCTCAATGGTAGCCATGCACTCACTGTCGTTAAGGGTATCTCGTATTTTTGAAAAGTCAGTCTCCTCAAAGCTTTCAGCTAAATGATACAGACATCCTGATTTCCATTCTCCATGAGGTGGAAAGGGACTGTAGTCAGAATAGTCTCCAGTAACAATGAGACGATCACCTGCCCATGCACCCACTTTCCTTTGCCTGAGATAGGCAACATCAATTTTGCTCACAAAGTGTTTGGGTAGCAATCTCTCAAATGCACTTGGTTGGTACTGGCTTGCATTGTCACCAAGAAAATTCAAACAGGACTGTTCCAGAGACTGTGAGTTATCACCCAAGTCTAGAAGGAGCAAAGCCAGCCCTTGTTGAAAGAACTGCCAATCCCAGATAAACTCAAATCCTTTGAGGAAAAAATGGCGCACAGTTTGGGATTTAGAAACATTAACAAATATATAATACTGACCCATGGCTCTTCTGATGCAGGCTATGTTCATAGATCTCACTGAGTATTATGAGCGAACGTTGACTATAACTTGACTTGACAAGTTGTGACCAGAAAGCTGAATGAATGTGAATGAGGTGATTGTCTGATTGAAGTCCTTACACAGACAACCTGCTTATATATGCAAGGGACAGACAGACTGAGACAGTGTTAATGGACTAATGGTTATGGTTAATGCTAAGCTGCTAACTTGATACTCATTGCAAGCCTTTGCAAGAACATGCGGATTCACCGGATTTGCAAAGAATGGGCGTGTTCTTCTGTTGCATAGCAACAATAAATAAATGGCAGAACTGTACGCTTGTGGATCCAAAGTCAAAATCCCACTACTTGGACTAACGGCCTCTCTCCCTACTAATATCAAGAAAGAGAGGCGAGACAAGGGGAGAGAATGTGTCCAGAAAGGCTGGTCTGTCTTTAATATCCCAAGAAGAAAGAATCTGGTGACTGAATTAAGCAACAGCTTGAGGTTCGAGGACTCTGTGGTATCTACACATTGTCCCGAGGCCAGGACTTATGCAGAATCACTAGGAGACTTGCCTTTACTGTGTCATCCTCTCAGAACGAGATCATTTGATGCAACACTGCTCCGTTCCCAATCACGTGACTTTAGGCAGAGATCACGTGATCAGGGTCGCTGTGGGATGAGAGGAGATGGCAATAAGCACATGCCGTGTCACCTTAACACTGACGCTGATAGTATCACTAGACGCACTCGTCCGTCTTCTCTTGGAGAGTCCCATCAAGCAGAACCTGTTTATAAAACCAGTCAGGGGAACTCTAAGGTACCTCATGAATCTTCGGTCGAGAAGTGGGAGGAGCTTGTTCTTGGAGGTGTGTCAAAATTGACGGCAGCTAATTTGATAAAGAGAAAAAGTAAAAGAGGAGGAGAGAAGGACGATGATAATAATGAAATAAAAGAAAATGAAAATAAGATAGCAGAGAAAGGGAATGATGCAAATGTATTAAAAGTAAGTTATTTTATTAGTTAAAACATGTACACAATTATTAATTTTATTATTATTATTATTATTATTATCATTTAGGTTCTTGAATATGTTCCTCCTAGACGTAGCTATCTTGCTGAGCTGGCATCAGGAGCAGTACCAGTTCATGTTAAAGGTGTCAACGACACCATACTACTGAGCAACAAAACTGCTTTCAGGAAGGTCCTGCAGGCACACTATCCCAAGGATCCTTCAGAGTTCTTAGGAGATACTAACGAAGAGGAGTATACCCTTTATAACCAGTCAAGGAAACCTGTTTTTGGCTATAGGAGATGGGCAGGATTACCAATACAAATATGTGTATGTTACATCTGATATATATCCCTACATTTCAACCATTTCTTCTCTCTTCTCTTTCTCTCTCTCTGTTTGTCTTTCTTTCTAGACATCAGGCAAAGCTCAGTGGTTAATGGCTGATGCTACATCCAGCACTGATTCTCTGCCACAATTTAACGATACTAAAGAGCCAGGGAATTTCGAAGACGTTCCTGAAACAAATTCCAAGAGACTAGTAAGAGTTGGTAAGTATTCAGTATATGTACATGTATATAAAGTTTTTACTCAATGAATAAATTTTATTTGATTGCAAATAGCTGCTTTTTTACCATATAAATTCTGAAAGCAACGCCATGTGATGATTAATTGTAATTATGAACATTATTATTATCGTTATTATTTTATTGTTTATTTAATTTATTCATAGCTCAAGAGTTATTAGATAAATGGAGTGTCCAAACTCAAAAACAAGATCACACTAATGAATTTATTGGCTCATCACTGAACGCAGTCAGCTCCAATACTCAGGCCTATGGACTGGGCGTGGCCATTCAATTAATTATTAATAAACTGATGCGGCTGTACAAGAAAGAATCGTCAATCATAATGACATCAAGGAAGAGAAGAGATGATGAAGATGGGAGTAAAGATCTTCTCCCTGAGTCTATATTAGCACAAGTGTATCGATTATTAGAGAGTGACGTGGTGAGAGTGAGAGTATTGTGTGCCATTATACTGCTCTGCTGTTTGGATGAGCCATTATTCAACAACAATAATAATAATAGCAGCAACGATGATGATGATGATCCTAGGATTGAAAAGGTTAGTTATTTTTTAAAATTCATAAAAAATCCAAACTTGATCGGAATCAGCTCAAGCTTTCTACGCAACATAAGAACATGTATATGTATCAAAAAATGTAATAAAAACTGAGAATTCTCTCCTAGTCATTTTTGGTAAAATTTGGCCGATGACCCTGTACTATAGTACAGGGACTTTGGCCTGATTTTGGAGCAACTTTAAAAATTCATAAAAAATCCAAACTTGATCGGAATCAGCTCAAACTTTTTACACAACATAAGAACATGTATATGTATCAGAAAATATTATAAAAACGAAGAATTCTCTCCTAGTCATTTTTCATGAAACACCCTGTACTATAGTACATGGTCTTTTCTAATTGATAGCTTTACTCTACATGTCAATATAGTTCGATTGATTGTCTATTTTTATAACACCTTCATTTTATTTGTATCCCTACAGTCTCTGAGTGTCCTTCATTCTTGTGCTGAGTCTTGTAGTATCACAAGTGCCGAGCACTGGGCTGCCATACAATCGCTAGCCATTAGTGGAGTGTCCAGTCATCATGTGGTCAAGGGACTACTAGCAGCTGCCAACTCAGACTCGTCCGACATCGTACAGGCCAGCACCATATTGCTGTCTGAATTAAGTAGAAATACTGTATGTTATATGTCATAATTATCACCTGATATTATTATTATGTTTTTTTAAATGTAGAATTTAGTGAATGCTATACTCCTGGAGCAGCTGAACAGCAAAAGTTGCAAGGACAGATACACGACTTGTAAACTGTTGCCAGAACTGTATGGAGGAATAAATAAAGTGAGAGAGAGAGGAGAGAGAGTGTGAATGAATATAAAGAGATTCCTACATTGGCTTTGACTTGTCTCCCTAGAATTTGATTTATTTGATTTTTTAATTTAATTTGCTCTCCCACCACCCCTTGGCAAGAAGCAATTAAAAGTTTAAATATTATTACTATTTTCTCATAGGACGTGTGTAATCGTCTTGTTACTATCTCATGGAATGACTGGAGCAGTGATGTTAGGGTAGCTGCAGCTCAGGCATTAGGCAGAACTGGACAAGCTAAAGTATAATTATTCATTTATTAATCATTATTATTATTATTATTATTATTAGTTAATTCATGATGAAATTGAAAGGAGGTTGAGAATAAAAACTGAAAGCATCAGACTTGATGCATTAAAGAAGGTAATAATAGTAATAAATAATAATAATAAATTAATTTTTGTATTATTACACTCTAGCTTCAAACTCTACAGCTAATGACAGCTAGGTTGATGCCAGCATTCATTGATACATTTACTGATGACCACATCTCAGTCAAACTGCAGGCTATTTCTGTAAGAGAGAGAGAAAGAGAACAAGAGAGAGAAGCTATCCATCCTTCCCTCCATAGGTAGCTGAGGCATTAATGTTGATCGATGATGATGTTATTAAATCACTTGCCACGCTAATGGAGGACACGTCATGGAAAGTAAAAGCACATGCAATAAGAGGTGAATATACATGTACATGTACGTGTATATGATTGTGCAAATACACTATGCCAAATTAAAACCAACCAATCACTAAAGATTTACATGTACTCGTCCTTCATAGCTATAGGGACTCTAAAAGTGAATAGACCTGATCTGTTGTCTCATCTCCTCTGGGCAGTGAGGTTTGAGAGACTCCCTCAAGTAAGAGCCGAGTCATGCAATGCTCTGAGACTGTTAGGAGTTAAGAATGATAAAGTATCCGGAGCATTGAGAGATATATTGATTGTTGAAGACAATGAACTAGTTATCAAGTAAATGCAGTTTTTATTTTAGTGTACATGTACATGTACTTATATGCAGTTATGTGTAGAAAATTGTACACGTATGTCATTCATTTCCTCTCTCTTCTTTTTTACAATTCCTTTCTTTGTTCTCTCTCTCTCTTTCCCAGTGAAGCTAAGAGAGCTCTGGTACACTTGGGGTATGCTCCAGTTGCTGAAGATACAATGGCTGACTCAGTATGTGCTGAAGTGAAGAGGCTAGGCTCACAGTCGGCCATCACTCAAGAGATACTCTCACTCCAAGAGAATGAGATGGTACAGTACATACTACAGAGACCCAGAGGATCTCTAAGCACCAGGGATTACTTTAACAAAGAAATAAGGTAAGTAGTGGAGCTACTATCAAGAGTACTATCTATATACTTGTTCTATTTCTTGTGAATGTTTTTGCTATAAAATTAATGCTTCAAAATAATATTCGTTTTATTTTTTTCTAGACATAAGTATTTCCTGACAAGACGGATACACACAGGAGGAGGAGGAGGTCCTAAGCCTTCATCACCTCCGGTGGCCCTATCATCAGATAGAACCAAGACTTGGTCGCCTGATGTGAAGTGTATCGACGAGAAATTAAATACGATAAAGAAAAAGTGTCAATTAGACCCAGGACATATTCTAATAAAGTCAAAGAAATAATAATAATAATAATAATAATAATAAATAAATAAATAATATTTAATACATAGAAGCTTGAGTGGCACGTCAAAGAAATCAATGTGAAATACTTTGCTGTACATAAGTTATGCATTGAACAGGTACATATAGCACTAGTCGGTTTCGTGTTTTATTCTTTTGGTACAAAGTCTTCAATTTCCTTATCTGAAATCAGCCCAAGGAATGAAGTTATCATTTTCCCATCTTTCATGAGCATAACAGTAGGCACTGCTGCCACTCCGTAATTAACAGCTAGCTCCTGGTGATGGTCTATGTTCACTTTAGCTAAATCCACTTTGTTGTCCCGACTGTTGACTATCTTGCTGAGCTTTGGTGCCAGGTCGCGACAAGGCCCACACCAAACGGCGTGGAAATCAACCACCACTGGCTTCTTATTCTCAAGAACTCTCTTCTTGAAGTCAGCATCATCCTTGATGTCATACTCGTCTCTACGAGCTGCTGTCAAAGAGATATGACGAGTTTGGAATCTTGTTAGTCTAGATACACACCTCAGCAAGGACGCCATTTTAATTTTATCAGGCACGCCCACATCAATTAATTAAGCAGACTAATAAACATGTAAAACAACAAAACACAACAACTAAGGCATATCGTAGTGACTGTCCATTCTTAATTAATTAATGTCAGCTAACGAAACAAAGGTGACATCTTAAAGGTATAATATGAGAAGAAACAGAGACACAGAAAAAGAGAGGGTAGCCATATTACCTGGGAGGTGGGCCTACAAAGGAAAAAGAGTATATAAAACTAAAAGGTTATAAATGTATCGTCTCTCACCTCTCATTCCTGGGGGAGGGCCAGGAGGTGGCATACCAGGAGGGCCAGGGATTGGCATGCCAGGTGGGGGCATACCACGCCCCATCATTGGAGGCATACCAGGAGGAGGAAGACGACCTAACGATCAAAAAAAAAAATGAGAGAGTGTGTCCCAATACTACCACAGTGCAGCTGGAAAAACTTGAATTTGAAATTCTGAGCTAAAATAAACTATAAGTGGAATTTAGGTGTGAACTGTTTCTGATGCACCCAATGACTATACATGTGAATGCTTTCGTGGAGTTACGTACACTCCAGCAAATATATTTCCCAACTATACGGTATTGTTTTTTAAAAAAGAGGAAAGGAGAAAGAGAGGGTACGTACCATGAGGAGGTGCATCAGGCATTACTCCAGGAGGTGGTCTGGGTGGCATACCAGCTGGAGGAAGATTAAATGGAGTTGGTCCACCAGCTACAGAAGAACAAGAAACAGTTTGAAAGACGTACAGCATTTGAATTAATGATTTAACTCACGTCCTGGCTGACCAGGAGGAGGAGCCATTGCTTGGGGAGCTGGTCCACCCACACCTCTCACAGGACCAGTCAAACCTGTGACATATTACAAGAGAAAGACTATCACTCATTATTAGTATAACACATATACAATGTACATATAAAACAAATTCATACAAGCAGCTGTATCTTTCATATTGCATGTCACTCAACACTTACATCTCCCTCCCTCCCTCCCTCTCTTTCCTTTATTGAAAGTGAAAGTAGATAGAAGTGCACATCAGTAACTTGTTATCGTCTTGACATATCAACAGTTATAATAAACAAAGTGACACGGAACATAAATCAAAAAGCATGATTACAAAGGAAATAATAATAAAGCTAAGGAGAGAGAGGCCACGCAATGGCACTTTTAAAATAAACAAATACTATCGTTTAATGGACAGTAAGGGAATGATAACATACAAAAACTAACTCACTTACATTATTAAACACACCATTATACAACATAAACACACAGAGACACTAACAAAACTAAACCCCTTGACTAATGGACTTTGGGGTATACAGACTAGCCTCTATATAATGGACACTTATGGACAAGAAAGTGTCTCTGTTATACAGAGGTGTCCTTTATGTGGAGGTTATTTTATACAGTAAGGAATGTAATTGGTACACTAGGTGCTGTCCGTTAAATGGAGGTGTACGATATAGAGAGTGTCCATTAAGAGAGGCTATAGTGTACATGTTAAAACTACACGTTGTGTGTGTGGGTGTAAGATAATGTGTATTATTAAAAGGGGAATATATGACACTGAGTGACATTATGTCATCATTTCTTTGTCTGTGTGTAGATTGTATATACTAACCAGCTGGAGCAGCAACAGCAGTTGGAGCCATTGGTAGACCCCGACCGGCAGCACGGCCCATTCCAGGACCAGCTTGAGGAGCTTGCTGAGGATGAGCCTGTTTAAACCTATCCTATGAACAGGTGGTGATGGTGAAGAGGGAAGTGGTAGTTTAGCAAATTTTTAGTGATTTTAATTTGACAAATTTGTGGTCATACATGTGCGAAATGGCAGGTTTAGTTTTTGGTAATTGGCTACAAAACATCAAATTTGTTAAAATTCCTTTCCCTTTAAATCACCAGCTATCATACGATACAGGAACATGAATGGATGACAATAAGAACATTATCACTACTTACTCTTGATGGGGGCGGGCCCTCTATTGTCAGGGATACTAGATTCATTCCCCTCAATAAAACGAGTCCCAGTGTTCTCTTTTCCTCTCGTTCCGGTAGCTTTTGGTTCTTGGGACGTATCTTTCTAAATTCCTCACAATCGGCGAGGACAAGATTAAGGTGCTGATCAAATGCCATGAATGTCCCAACGAACATACGACCATCAAGCAGCGTCACACGTATCCTGTGGTGCATGTGCTGCAATAACTTTGAACTTTTACCCAACTAAGAGAGAGAGAGAGAGAGAGAGGAGGGGGAGAGAGAGGGTAGAGAAAACAGAGGCATGATAAAGACTTGATAGTTTAAAATTTGTCGCATATAACGGTCCATTTCAATATTTCAATGCAAATGGTAATGTACATGTACATGTAAAATTATTAAAATTAAAAACTTACCATCTTTATGCCCTTCCAAGATGTGTCGTTCTTACCACGTTGCTAGTTCTTGCGCATGCGCAATAGACTCTGCCGCCATGTTTTAGGAAAGGTCACTGTCAAAATGGCTGATAGTGTAACTTAATAGAAACTATCCTGGAAAAGACTCCTCTTCATTATATAGAGATGATATACATATAAAGGAGAGAAAGCCTATACTTTTTACTTATTGTTTAATCGATATAGTTTTAAATTGCAAGAAATATAAAAGCCAAATGCTCCACAATGCTCCACGTGTCCGCATAATATACAGGAAGCTTAGAGGAGGAGCTAGTCGCCTAATATAATAACTGCTAGCTCAGTTTGCCAACCGCCCTCCTCTCTTTCGGCTCCTTCTCCTTGGCTTCTGGTTTTATTATTCTACTCTCTTTATTATCAATAGGGTTTGCTAGTCGTGCTTATGTTCAAGATGTGGAGCTGTTCTCTCAGCTCTTATCTTATCGCCTGCTTCCTTCTCCTCGCCATTGTAACTGGACCAGCTAAAGGGAATGGTAAGCTCGCCCCTCTTCTCCTATTACCTCGTGTCTCTTCTCTCTCTCTTTTGTGATTAATAATACTACTGCACATGTAGATTCATTGTCTAGAATTGTATTGTTAATAAATGTACTAATGAATGTTTACATCTATATTATACATGTGTTTTCATCTAATATGTCATCTTTTATGTTTATTTTGTTTTTTAAATGGAATTTTAAGTGATTTGTTAGTTTTGATCCTTTAAGAAGATTTGTTTTGTTCCTTTTATGGGAGCTTTGAAAGTTTTTAAATTATTAACTAATAGCTTAGCTTGTTGTTCCTTAATTTCATCTAATGATATGATATCTCCCTCCCTCTCTCTTCCCCTCCCTCCCTCCCCCCTCTCTTTCTATCTAATCGTCCCACCAATTTCTTTTTCTCTGGTATTGTTTTTGTTTATCATAAGTTATTTCACTGCTTATGGAAACATCGTTAATTATTTTTAATCATTGTTATTCTTGAGTGTACTCATAAAATACGTGTGTGTGTGTGTGTGTGTGTGTGTGTACTTGGTAAGTTATATACTCATTTTAGTACTAAGACTTGGAATTCATCCATGTACATGTATGTGTGTGTGTGTGTGTGTGTCTTATATTGTGTTTTTGTTGGTGTTTTGTTGGATTTATGTGTTGCACATTCTTGTTTTACAAAAGAGGATCTGTTGGTTTCTTTGGTATGATATGGTGGAAGTGTTAAATGGTGTGACAGTGTGACTTGTGTCTGCCATTATACTAACACCCTCTCTCTCTCTCTCTCTTTCTTTCTTTCTTCTTTCTCTCTCTTTGTCCCCCCCCTCCTTCTCTCTCTCTCTCCCTAATGTTTTCTCTTCATTATTCACTTGTAACTGTATACAAGTATATAGTTTCAGTATCAGAGCTATTCTTTATTATTGTTATTATTATTCACATCATATGTACAAGTGTATGTACACACACATCACTCCTCTACTATATACAGTATGATAGTCGTGTTCTCACTGTCTGTTTTATATACATGTACATGTGTAGATTTGCACAAGCAAACTTTATAATATAAACTTGATCATTGTTGAATTTGATTATCAAATTAAGGGGATGTTGTAATTGTATATAGTCATTATTATTATTATTATTATTATTATTATTATTATTATTATTATCACTATTATCATTATTATCATTATTATAGAAAGTAAGTAGTATTATTACTATTATCATTATTTATTGTTGTGATTATTATTATTATTAATAGTTTTAATTGTATTATGATTTAGCTTTCATTATTAATATAGAAAGGAAGGAAGGGAGTGAGGGAAGGGATGGGGAGGGTTAGAGGAAAGGGTGTGTGTGTTTGTATAGTTGGTTATGTTTGGGTAACTTCCCTTTGTGTTTTTTACATGTAAACATTAAATAATATAAATGATATTAAGGAGCACGTTGCTTTTTTTTAGTACACTTAACTTAATACTCCCTTTCTTTTTTCCCTCTCTCTCTCTCTTTTAGATCTCTCCATTACTTCTGTTACTGTTTCTAATAATGCTGGCTCACCCTTAATTGCTGGTAGTACTGGGTCATTTGATATCACATGCAGCATTAATTTGACTTGTAATGGAAATTGTAACGATACTTTAAATATATCTTGGACCCACAATGACCAGGCTATTGACACCTTTTTATTTGGAGCTAGTTATGATATGGATATAGATCTAATTAATACTATGGGGGATCGCACAGATATGAGTACACTTACCTCTACTACCCCTGTCAATATATCTCATGCTGGAATATATCGCTGTAATGCAACGCTAAGCACTGCAGGTTCTTCTATGAATAGTACTGGAACAGTAAATGTTACAAGTAAGTATAGTTTATGTAGATTATTTTTTATTATTTTCCAGTTCCTACTCCAACTGTAACTGCTAGTGCTAGTACTAATCCTGCAATTGTTGGTAGTAATGCACAATTAATCTGTGCTGTGACACTGCCTAGCTACAGTAGTTATAGCTCAGCATCATCAGATCTTTATGTCCAAGTCATGTGGAGTAGAAGCCTACCGTCAATAATATTACCAGCTGCTATGAATACTGTAAATGGTATTCACATGTTCACTGGAGTTTCTGTTAATGATAGTGGAGCCTATACCTGTACTGCTAGAGTGTTTTACAATGGAACCAGTCCTTCTTACATGTATGTTACTAACAGTGCTGTATCTGATGGAGATTCCACTACACTTGATGTTAAATGTAAGAATGAAATTTTATAATAACATCTATTGTGATTTATCTAATTGTGATATAATGTATTTTCTATAGTTCCTACTCCAACTGTGTCTGCTGATACTAATATTACTGATAATGTGTTAGCTGGTGGTGATGTAGAATTATTGTGCAATGTAACACTAACTAACTACAGTTCCAGTATATATGGTTCAGTAAATATTACTGTCACTTGGGACAGAGGAGTTGGTTCAATGAATTACACTGCCTCAATAGCTAGTCAGACATTCTCACGTACACTCACTGGTGTATCAACTAATGGTAGTGGAGACTATGCTTGTACTGCTCAAGTTATTTATACTGGAATGCAATCAAACATAGTTAACAGTAATGTATCTGCTCCATCCACTGCTACTACTCTTAATGTTAAAAGTAATAATAAGTTTATTATTTTACATGTATTTATTATTATATTTAATGTATAGTTCCTGCTCCTATTGTTTCTCTAACATCAGCCTCAGTTGCTGTTGGAACAAATGCTACAATAACATGTACTGTTACCATTTCTCCCTTTGTTGATCTGAATGGATTAAACTACATGACACGTACTGTAACTCCATCAACTGGTGTTCTTGGATCTATTCAAGATATTAATACTCGTACTCAAAGTTTTACTTACACTATCAATAATGCTATGAGTACTAATGGGAGAATGTATACCTGCACTGTTGGATTGAGTCATTCCAATGCTACTATAATAGCATCAGATGATGGAACAGGCACTGGTATTATCTATGTATCAAGTAAGTCATTGATAAAGTATTATTATTATTAATTATTTATTATTAATTTTTGATAAGGTGTTACTGTTACTCCAGAGACTGTTACTAGGTTAGATGTCTCTCCATATAATGAATTCACTCTCAACTGTACTGTTACTATTACTCCTTCTCCTAATAATCCTCAAATAATGTATTTATGGACTGATGGCTCTCAAGAAGTATCCAATATGCAGAGTGGAGCTACTGAGAATATATTAAATGTTGTTGCATCAGTGATGGGTAGCTTCACATATACTTGTAATGCAAGTATCACTGTGAATGGTGCTGATGGTACAGCCATGCCTAATGATTCAACCAGTGTTACTATTAAAGGTAAATGATAATAATAATAATTAATATTATTATTATTATTATTAATTATTATAATAATCATTAGGTCCATCTCCTCCAGTCCAGCCTCAGATAGTTTCAGTTACGACTACTCCATTCACAGCTACCATTACATGGAATGTATCAGCAGTCTCCTATACACCTGAGAGCTACACTATTATGTATAATTCTGATGGTTTTTCTAACAGCACTATTGCTAACATGACAGCTCTTGATCCACCATTGGCATTCATCACAGCTACTAATATTCAGTATACTTACACTATTCAAGGGCTAAGCAGTGGTATTCAATATAATTATTCTATTATATCTAACAACACGAATGGATCAAATATTAGTATTGTTGATTCCTTCGTTACTTCAGATGCTGGTACGTCTATTATAAGTATTATTACATTATTATTACTAATTGTTTGTGTTTTTATTTCTTTTAGCCCCATCTGCTCCATCTAATGTAACCCTAACAACAATAAGCTCATCAGCGTTGCGGCTGTCATGGGATAATCCTACCCCATACACTGGTGATATTACTGATTTCAATTACACTTGCCGTGGTGTCAATGACACTGATTTTGTCCCTTCATCTGACACTCAGTTTGGTAATTTTATTAACGGAAACAGGGTTGTTATCCTCAGCAATTTGAAGCCATTCAGAGAGTATTCATGTAACGTTACAGCTGCTACTAGTGCTGGAGTTGGTCCTCCTGCCACTGTTAATGGAGTCACAGGGCAAGCTGGTCAGTTTATTCTTTAAATGTATCTCTTCTATTTTATCCTCTTCCCCCTCTCTCTCTCTTTCATCTTTCTCTCTCTCTCTTCCAGCTCCTAGTGGTCCTCCATTAAACTTCACCATTACACCAACCAATTCCTCTTACTTGTATTTGACATTAGCATGGAACCTACCTTCTCCAGAAACTGCCAACGGGATCATAACTAGTTATAGTTACGTCTGTTATAAAGGTGCTAATAATCTTACATTTGGTGTTGTTGATGGAACTAGTGTTGACATTACATTTACTAGTATCACACCTTTTACTAATTACAGCTGCAATGTTAGTGCATCAACTGTCGCTGGCACTGGTCCACCTGCCAGTCAGTATGGAACGACTGCTGAGTCAGGTATTTATAATAATAATGTACTACACTCTACATGATTGATTTCTTTTCTTTTATTCTCTCTCTCTCTCTCTCTAGCTCCTACTGAAGTTACTTCTCTAGTGTTAGGTCGGTCTAATGATACTTCATTTAATGTGATGTGGAGTCGTCCAGCAACTGCTAATGGTGTCATTAGATATTATACAGTTTCTATACGTTACTATAGCAACATGACTACTGTTAAAAATGCAACCACTACTGATACTAAACTCTCTATTAATCAATTACGTAAGTCAATGAAGATAATAATAATAATAATAATAATAATAATAATAATAATTTAATATCCTTTAGGTCCAGAGGTTCCTTATGTTGTGTCTGTCAATGCCACTACTAATGGAGGGACTGGACCAGCTGCCAGTCAAACCAACTTTACCAAAGAAGGAGGTGCATTTAATTATCATCTTATTTTGTTATCATTATTATTATTATTGTTGTTGTTGTTGTTACTTTTTGTTATCAGAACCTGGTCCAGTTCGTAACGTTACATTCCAAAGGATATCCCCAACGTCAGTGAATGTCTCTTGGATGCCATTGACACTAGAAGAAGCCAAAGGATTCGTTACTGGCTATACAGTAACCCTCACTCCTAGTACTAGTAATAACAGAAAGAGGCAGAGTCCCATTACAATGACAGCTGAACCTGATCAGTCCTATGTTGTGTTTACTGGACTCTCAGCTGAGGCTAGTTACAGTATTAGTGTCAGTGGTAGTACTGCAGCTGGAACAGGAGAGTCTTCATCAGGACCGACCATACCCACAGCTGTAACACCTAGTAAGGAGAGAGGAGTGGAGTGGAATGGTTGATTTAGTGAATTTATTATTTTTATTTTTTTATTCTTTTCTCTCTCTTTTATATTACCAGCTGATGGTGGTAACACAGTGGTTATTGTGGTTGTAGTCATTGTCCTATTATTGATAATCATTGTGACAGTTATTGTTGTAATTGTCATCTTATACTTCTTAAGGTAAGTCTATATTGATTTCTCTAAGTCTCCTCCTCCTCCTCTTAAATAAATAAACTCTGTGTGTGTGTGTGTGTGTGTGTGTGCGTGTGCGTGTGTGTGTGACCTGTATTTATAACAGTGTCTAATGACCCATGTATAATGTGCTGCATTAGTAATACATGTAGTATATCATAGTGTCATTAGTGTGTACTTTTGTTGCTGTTACTGTTGTATAGGGTTAGTATTTTGTGGTTTGTTGCTTCATTGATT
>NW_003546343.1:11301-89093 GCF_000090795.2 Amphimedon queenslandica | reverse complement strand
TAAAGGAGGAAAAGGATGTTATTAGTTATTAGTTAGTTTTATTTCACATAAGGAGAGGTACATGTACTTATGATAGTTTAATGTCATTAAATGTGTGTACCTGATCTGTACAACTAATCTAATGAACATGCTCTATAGTACAGGGGGCTTTGGAATAATTTTACCAAAGATGACTGGGAGAGAATTTTTTATTTTTATAACATTTTCTGATGCATATACAATTATACATGTTCTTATGTTGTGTTGAAAGTTTGAGCTGAATCCAATCAAGTTTGGATTTTTTTACAAATTTTAAAAGTTGCTCCAAAATTTTGCCAAAGTCCCTGCACTACTGTACAGTATGGTCAACTTTATTTATAGTGTTATTTTTGTTCTATAGTTGATAAGGAGAGATGGGAGCCAATTCCAGTGGCTGAATTTGCAGCTCACACAGCCAAACTTCATAGTGACAGAGACCTTGGATTTGAGGATGAATACAAGGTAGGTAGAGAGAGAGAGAGAGAGAGAGAGAGAGAGAGAAGAACTAATATTATATTTCACCATTTTTGTAATTATTATCATTTTTGCTTGATAGTCTTTTAGAAATATTCCACAAGGTTCCTACACTACTGCTAAGTTACCAGAAAACGTGTCAAAGAACAGATTTGAGAACGTTTATTCATGTGAGTGCCATCACGTGACATGTCATGTGACCTAGTGCCCCTCCCTCTCCTCTTTATTAGATGATTCCAGTCGTGTTGAGCTGACGGCTATACCTGATAAACGTGGCAGTGATTACATTAATGCTTCCTTCATTGATGTAAGCATTTATACTTATTGCATTGGAGACCTCTTCTCTCTCTCCCCCCTCTCTCCCCCTCTCCCCCCCCTCTCTCTCTCTCCCTCCTCTCAGGGTTATAAAAGGCCAAAAGCATACATTGCTGCTCAAGGTAATTTAAAATACACATCATATACATGTATATTATTGTTGTTATTGTTATTGTTGTTGTTGTTTTATTATTTGCAGGTCCCTTATCTAATACTGTTGGTGATTTCTGGCGGATGGTGTGGGAATTCCAACTCCCGACTATAGTGATGCTAACAGAATTAATAGAGAGAGGAATAGTAAGTACACTGTATTGGGAAGGATGTTTATTAGTACTAGTAATGGTATTATTAGTAACAGTATCATTAGTAATGGTATCATTAGCAGTGATAGTAATGTACAGAATGCACACGCATAGGAAATTAGTAACTTTACTTTAGTATTATTATCACTAACAAACTACACTGTAGATAAAGTATAATTTTATAGATTGTACACATAATGCTAACTATAGATGTACATGCACATGTATTCTAAAGATAATAAATGTTTGTATTAATTTATGTTACTTTTATTTTGTAGGATAAGTGCACCTGCTATTGGCCGAGAGCTCTTAATGAGACTATGGACGTTGGATACGATTTACAAGTTACTTTAGTGGAGCAGCAGCAATATGTGGACTACAAGCTTAAGAAGTTTTTAATATTGAATGTAAGCTGTTGTTGTTATTATTATTATTATTATTATTATTATTATTATTATATATAATTTTGTGATATGTTCTCTCTCTCTCCCCAGACCTCCTCTACTGGCGGTAGACTAGATGTTACTCACTATCATTTCCTAGCTTGGCCTGATCACGGAGTTCCAGCTGATAAAACTATAATGTTGGCCTTTATACGTCGTGTCCGTCAGACACACCCACCAGAGGGACCTCCCCTCATAGTCCACTGTAGCGCTGGAGTGGGAAGAACTGGGACTTTCATAACGTTAGACAGCATGCAGCAAAGGTTGGATAAACAAGAAAAGGATTTGAATATTTACGAGTTCCTGGCGAACATGAGGACAATGCGAGTACTAATGGTTCAAACTGAGGTATGTGGGTGTGGTTCGACAAGTAGGCGTGGCATTAGACGAAAATTTGGTGACACTTAATATTGAGAGTTTTATTATTATTGTGAATGTATTGGTGGTCATATGGGAGGGGTTTAGCATTAGTTATAATTTGAAGAATCTAGTAAAATTACAGATTTTATTTTTATGATTTTATGATTAATAAAACTATGCCACTATTTTATATATTTATTATATATTTTCCGCTCCAATTTTTCCCACTATTATACCGTATATTATTATTAATATATTATTAGGCCCAGTATGTGTACATACATGATGCTCTCTCTGAGTACATCACTTGTGGCGATACTTCAATGACAACAAAGAGACTCAAGATTGTAATGGACGAATTGACTAAAGTCTCTGAAAAGAAGTCCGGTTATGAGAAGCAGCTGGAGGTAAATTAAGAGTTCATGGCACTCACTTATTGTACTGTTAAATTGTGATACTATAATCAAGAGTAGCATTTAAAAAAACGAGCCAGTTTTTGAAAAATACCCAAGGCTATAGCCTATGGTTTTTTTCAAAAAATGGCTCCGAAATCACCCCAAATTTTTATTACATTTTCTGATACATATTGATGTTCTTATGCTGTGTAGAAAGTTTGAGGTGATTCCGACAAATATTTTTCGAATTACGGCCATTTTAAAAAATGAGCCAATTTTTGAAAAATACCCAAGGCTATAGCCCATGGTTTTTTTCAAAAAATGGCTCCGAAATCACCCCAAATTTTTATTACATTTTCTGATACATATTGATGTCCTTATGCTGTGTAGAAAGTTTGAGGTGATTCCGACAAATATTTTTCGAATTACGGCCATTTTAAAAAATGAGCCAATTTTTGAAAAATACCCAAGGCTATAGCCCATGGTTTTTTCCAAAAAAATGGCTCCGAAATCATCCCCAATTTTTATTAAATTTTCTGATACATATTGATGTCCTTGTGCTGTATAGAAAGTTTGAGCTGATTTCGATAAAAAATTTTTGAGTTATGACCATTTTAAAAAATGGGCCAATTTTTGAAAAATACCCAAGACTATTATAGCCCATGGTTTTTTCCAAAAAATGGCTCCAAAATTACCCCAAATTTTTATTACATTTCCTGATACATATTGATGTACTTATGTTATGTAGAAAGTTTGAGCTGATTCCGAGCTCAATTTTTCAAGTTACGACCATTTTAATGATTCTTTCCATTTATTGCAGTTAATTAATCAAGTTTGTCGTCAGCCCACTGAAGGTCTGCTATGCGACGCATTATCAAAGACTAATATTGGGAAGAACAGGTTCCCCTCTAAACTGGACACTCTGCCCTGTACGCTATTCTAGTATATCCTTGTATATTTCAGTATATTATTGTAGATGATATGACTCGTGTGAGGCTTAGGACTGCCAGTGGCACTGGAGACTACATTAATGCTAACCATGTTGATGTAAGTTGATGACATTTCAGTATATTCTGGTATATTTTTGTATATTCTTGTATACTATTGTATATCCTTGTGCATTCTTGTATATTATTGTATATCCTTGTGCATTCTTGTATATTATTGTATATCCTTGTGCATCCTCGTATATTATTGTATACCCTTGTACATTCTTGTATATTCTTGTATATTAGGGTTACAAGCATCGCGGTGCATTCTTGGCGACACAGGCACCAATGAAAGAGACAGTGGAGGACTTGTGGCGCATGGTCTGGGAGCAATGGTCGTCGTCTATTGTGATGTTGTGCAATCTTGAAGAGAATGAGAAGGTACAGCATTCAGCTCTTGTTCTTAAGCAATTCTTCTCTCCCTCCTCACTCTCTCTCTCTCTCTCTCTCTCCTCTCTCTTTTAGGAGGTGTGTGCTAAGTATTGGCCTGATAAAGTTGATGAATCAGTGACTTACGGTAAAATGGTCGTCAAACTTGTTTCTGAGGAGAAGAGGCCACACTACATCATCAGGAAGTTAATGCTTTCTCAAGAGAGCACTTACATCAACGTATCGGCTGTAAGTAGTATACTCCAGTATATTTACAGTATTCTTGTATTTTGTTAGGGTGCTGCTGATCATTTGATGGTGACCCAGTTCCATTATGTTAACTGGGCCGAAGATGAGAAACCAAAAGATGAGACTCCATTACTGAAACTAATTGATCAGTTGTTACATAACCAGATGAATACTGGGAATAAAGCAATCACAGTGATGTGCAGGTAAATAATAAATATAAATATAATAATAATAATAATAGTAATAATAATGGTAATAATAGGGCTCTCCCCTTTTTTGTTATTGTTGTTGTTGTTGATATTTTTATTGTATACTAACAATAATAATATTGATGACAATGATGACGTTACTAAAATGATAACGATAATTTTTAATTCGATCTTTCCTCCTCTTTGTGATAATATCATCAATATCTCCTTATCAATATCATCAGTAATCTCATTTCTACTTACTAGTGATGGAATTGGTCGTACTGGCTCTTTCATGTGCATGTACTCTGTCCTGGAAAGGATCAAGATTGAGAGCGTGGCTGACGTGTTCCAGTACATTAAAGGAGCTCGTTTCAACCGCCCAGGACTAGTTCAGAATGTGGTATGTACCTACAAATCTTTTTCTGTTCTCTTGTACCTTTTTCCTATAATTTAATTTTTTATTCATTTTTTAGGTTCAATATGAGTTCTGTCATGATATTATATTAGAATATATTAATTCCTTTGATGCTTATCACAATTTCTAAGGAGAAGAATTACTATTATTATTAATAATAATTATTATTATTATAAAACTTTAGCTGATCTCTCTCTCACTTCATAAACTTTAATGACTGTTGTTCTTGTTCTTGTTGTATGCCACTTACCCTTTCATTATTAGTAGCAGCTTTTATTATGTATTGTGTGAGCAAGTTTCATTTCTCAGAGTAATTTTTTTAAATAAAATTAATAATAGGTATTCATGCCTAAGATTTCTTGTAATTGATGTGATTATGTACTGGTAACTGGTACGTGACTAAGATTTCTTGCATGCCAGCTATAATCTTCCTCCTCCTGAAACCCTGTTCATCCATACCCCACCCAAGAGTCAAAAAGGAATGTCATTCAGAGCAGCTATAGGGACACTGATTGGAAAGCAATCGACAATTCTACAAAGCAAAACTCCTCATGCTAAGAATTTTCTTGCTCTTCCTGTGCTGAAAAATGATTTCACACTAAAATCAGCAAGATCCATGCAAGATCTGTCTATCTACAAGCAAGTTTGCAAGGAGCAAGGTTGGTTATTGGGTAAACATGATTTGGAGTTGTTTTATGCTACTGATCCCACTGGATATTACATAGGATATCTACAGGACCAACCAGTGTCCATTTTCAGTTTTGTTAAGTATGGTCACGGTCAACTAAGCATTTTTGGAATGCTCGGAGTGCTACAGGGATTTCAAAATAGAGGTTTCATGTCTGTAATAAGAAATTTCATTGGAAATAAAGTTCATGACAAAAATATGTGTGCATTTGCATTTGCTGTTCCTGAAGTAGAAGAGAATCGTGTTAAGAATTTTGAGCAATTCAGTATGTACACTGCCTGGGTTGATTATGAGTTCACATTCGAAGCAAAAGAAGCAGCATCCATTCTAAATGATCCACTTCAAAGCATAGCATTAGATCTTTATCAAGAACCAGACTTTGGCAAGTTATTGAGATATGACAGTGAAGTGTTTAATCAACCAAGAAGAAGTTTTCTAGAAACACTGGTGAATCTTCCAAGCTGTACAAGCATTGTAGCATCCATTCCTGGTAGTGGAGAGATTGTTGGCTACTGTGCCATAAGAGAAACTACCGATGATGAGATATGCTACTTTAGCCCATGGTTTGCCAATGATGTCACCATTGCCCAAGTATTATTAAAGAAAGCAGCTCTCTTTGCTTCTGAAAGGAACGACAAAATCAAGTTCAAGTCAATTATGCCATGTATAAATGAAGATGGGATTAAACTTGTTCAAATGTTCTCACCACAAGTTGACAAGCACATTAGATTGTGCATAGGGAGCATTCCTGAAGGTTTCAAAAATAATTCAAAGAAAAGAGTATTTGGAATAAGCTCTCCTTGTCTTGGATAACATTACTGTGAAGGAAGAAAATTGATGATAACTTTAAGCTTAAATCAGCCATTTTGTTAACTATTTTATTTTGTTTTTTATATTTTTGCTTCCATTAATTAGCATACCAATTTCTTAGTTATTATATCATTGCAGTCCTTAATCTATTTTGTATTTCCCATGAATGAACTTTGGCACTAGTGTGGGCTGAATTAAAGTGATGTAAACAACCTTCTCCACCAAAGAAGAATTGCATGACTTCTTAATAATAACCTGAACTCTACACTTGTGGTTTTTTTGGGGATAATAATTTTTCAAATGACCTGTATATGGAATGATTTAATTGATTCTCAAGGATTTTAATTTCACCATAATTATAATAATGTAATCATTAAACCATAATTTACCATAGTATGATTTAATCATGACGTAATTTTACTATCTATGAATATGACAATCATTTAACATAGTTTAAGCACTATAAGCAACATGTTGCTATATAGCAACATCTGTGGTTACAGGAATAGAATAAGAATGTTGAAATAGAATGGTGCAGAGTCACCACAAAATTAATGTGAAATGTTTAGCATGTGTGCCACCAAACCTTGCTCCACCCCCCATGGCTCAGACTTGTATATATAACAGCATCACAGTAGCACATGGTGCATCAAACCAGAAAGTTCACAAAAGAATGTCAGCTATAGGAAGACTGATTAGAAAGCAATCTGCAACAATTCTACAAGTGAAAATTCGTGCAAAGAGTGTTCTTGCTCCTCCTGTACTGAAAAATGATTTCACATTACGAATAGCAAGATCTGTGCAAGATCTGTTTATCTACAAGCAAGTTTGCAAGGAGAAAGGTTGGTTATTGGGTAAACATGATTTGGAGTTGTTTTATGCTACTGATCCCACTGGATATTACATAGGATATCTAAAGGACCAACCAGTGTCCATTACTAGCTTTGTTAAGTATGGTCGTGGTCAACTGAGCATTTTAGGAATGCTTGGAATTCTTCAGGAATGTCAAAACAAAGGTTTCATGCCTGTAATAGGAAATTTCATTGCAAATAAAATTTGTGACAAAAACAATTGTTTATTTGGATTTGTTAAACCTGAAATAGAAGAGATTAATCTTAAGAAGTATGAGCAATTCAATGTGTACACTGCCTGGGTTGATTATGAGTTCACATTCGAAGCAAAAGAAGCAGCATCCATTCTAAATGATCCATTTCAAAGCATAGATTTAGATCTTTATCAAGAACCAGGCTTTGGCAAGTTATTGAGGTATGACAGTGAAGTATTTAGTCAACCAAGAAGAGGTTTTCTAGAAACACTGGTGAATCTTCCAAGCTGTACAAGCATTGTAGCATCCATTCCTGGTAGTGGAGAGATTGTTGGCTATTGTGCCATAAGAGAAACTACCGATGATGAGGTGTGTTATTTCAGCCCATGGTTTGCCAATGATGTCAACACTGCCCAAGCATTATTAAAGAAAGCAGCTCTTTTTGCTTGTGAAAGGAATGACAAAATCAAGTTCAAGTCAATTATGCCAGGTATAAATGAAGATGGGATTGGACTTGTTCAAATGTTCTCACCACTGCAAGTTGACAAGCACATTAGATTGTGCATAGGAGACATTCCTGAAGGTGTTAAAAATAATTCAAAGAAAAGAGTATTTGGAATAAGCTCTCCTTGTCTTGGATAACATTACTATGAAGGAAAAAATCAGCCATTTTGCTAACTATCCTATTTTGATTTTCATATTTTTTGTTTTCATTTATTAATGATGATTTTCTTAGTTATTATATCATTGCAGCCCATATTCTATTTTGTATTTCTCATGAATGTACAGTTTGGACCTAGTGTGTGGTGTGCTGAATTAAAGTGAAGTAAACAACCTTCTTCTGACATGCATGCCAAAAGAAGAATTGCATGGCCTCCTGCACATCCCCTGCACTTGCAGTTTTTTCAAGGATAATAATTTTTGTGAATGGCCTCTATCTGGACTGATTAAATTGAATTTAATTTTAATTTCGCGAATCTTAAAAATCCAAAAATAATTCCAGCCACCTCATCTTGTAAAGATTATATTAATCCTTTTGATGCATATCACAATTTATAGAGAGAAAATTAATATTATTACCATTAGCTGATCTCTCTCTCACTTCATAAACTATAATGACTGTTGTTCTTGTTCTTGTTGTATGCCACTTTACCCTTTCGTTATTAGTAGCAGCTTTTATTATGTATTGTGTGAGCAAGTTTCATTTTTCAGAATATTTTAAAATAAAATAATAAATATGCCATGTGCTGTACTTAAGGTGGGCATTCACTTTGCAGCATTGTTGAGTGCAACATGTTGCAGACCCACATCAAAGGTACTCACAACAAAGTTGCATAGTGGATGCCCACCTTTAGATAATGGCTTCTATTATTGTTGTGACAATGTTATGATTATCAAACGATTCCATGCATGCCAGAAGAAGGTTGCTTGCGCCACTTTAATTCAGCTGACACTAAGTGCATTTATGGGAAATACAAAATAGATTAAAAACTGCAATAATATAATAATTAAGGATTGGTATGTTAAATATCATTAATGGAAGCAAAATATAAAAATCAAAATAAGATAGTTAACAAAATGGCTGATTTTTTTCCTTCATAGTAATGTTATCCAAGACAAGGAGAGCTTATTCCAAATACTCTTTTCTTTGAATTATTTGTGACACTTTCAGGAATGTTTCCTATGCACAATCTAATGTGCTTGTCAACTTGCAGTGGTGAGAACATTTGAACAAGTCCAATCCCATCTTCATTTATACCTGGCATTATTGACTTGAACTTGATTTTGTCATTCCTTTCACAAGCAAAGAGAGCTGCTTTCTTTAATAATGCTTGGGCAATGTTGACATCATTGGCAAACCATGGGCTAAAATAAGACACCTCATCATCGGTAGTTTCTCTTATGGCACAGTAACCAACAATCTCTCCACTACCAGGAATGGATGCTACAATGCTTGTACAGCTTGGAAGACTCACCAGTGTTTCTAGAAAACCTCTTCTTGGTTGATTAAATACTTCACTGTCATACCTCAATAACTTGCCAAAGTCTGGTTCTTGATAAAGATCCAATGCTATGCTTTGAAGTGGATCATTTAGAACATATGCTGCTTCTTTTGCTTTGAATGTGAACTCATAATCAACCCAGGCAGTGTACATGTCAAAATTCTTCACAAAAATTTCTTCTTTTTCAGGAATAGCAAATCCAAATAAACAATTGTTTTCATCACAACTTTTATTTGCAATGACATTCCTTATTACAGACATGAAACCTTTGTTTTGAAATTTCTGCAGCACTCCAAACATTCCAATAATAGTCAATTGACCACGACCATACTTAACAAAGCTAGTAATGGACACTGGTTGGTCCTGTAGATATCCTATGTAATATCCAGTGGGATCGGTGGCATAAAACAACTCCAAATCATGTTTACCCAATAACCAACCTTGCTCCTTGCAAACTTGCTTGTAGATAGACAGATCTTGCACAGATCTTGCTAATCTTAATGTGAAATCTGGAGGAGCAAGAATACTCTTAGCACGAGGAGTTTTCATTCTCAGAATTGATGGTTGTTTTCTAATCAGTGTTCCTATAGCTGCTTTAAATGACATTTTAACTGCGGCAGAGGGATGGTAGACTAATCTCAGGAATCCTCATTTGGAATTCCAAGCCAATCCCCCTTATAATTTTTGTATTAATTCTAGTGAATTAGTGAGAATTAGATCTACCAGCCACTCCCTCTTGCAAAGATGGCTCTCGTTTTCTTGCTCCTCTTTTTGTTTTCTCTTTGTCTCCTTTTCCTCCCCAAAAGGTTATGGCGTTATTACAACCTATGCAAGGCAATGAGAAAGCTTCCCGTTATGGCACCTCCACACTGGTTCTGGGGACATGCTAACTTTGTAAGAGCTCAACTTAAAATTATATGGATGCATTCTCCTTCTTTGTTTTTGCAAATGACATTAGGTTGAATTCAGCCAGTCTTTTGCTACTAAAGCTTATGCGTGGAGGACAGAAAACAACATTGACATAAATTGCTTTTGGTTAGGACCTTTTAGAGCATTTGTAATGCTTCATGCACCAGAGCACTTCAGAACTGTCATAAAAAGTATTTAATAACAAAATATAATTCTGTACTAGACCATTGTCATTCATTTTTAAGATCCAAAGTCACCCGATGCTTATGCAATGTTGGAGCCTTGGTTAGGTCAGTTTGTGATTTAATTTTTTCTCTCTCTTTTGTGACTTGCCTTTCTTTCCTCTTTCAGGACGAGGATTATTAATAGAAAATGGCTCACGTTGGTTAAGGAACAGGCGCTTGTTGACACCTGCTTTTCATTTTGATGTCCTTAAACCTTATGTACATGTATATAATGACTGCACTGATATACTGCTGGTATGAGATAGGGCCCCATTGTTTTATATTTTGCTGGTTTAAACAGAGTAAATGGAAGAGGAGTGCACTGAATGGAGAAACAGTTGAAGTATATAACACAATCAATCAGTTAACGCTGGACGTCATATTACGCTGTGCTTGCTCACACTTTAGCAGCTGTCAGGAGAAAGGGTAACATACGATATTATTTTACGTCAAAACTTTATTGTAAAGTACTAGGAAAGTTGATCCTTATGTTGATGCTGTTCTTGAAATTTGTAATCTCTCGGTTTCACGCTTCATGTAATGTTATTGAAATTAGCTATCTCTATTCATAATTAATAGGAACCCAGTACTAGCTGCGAGTAACGACTTTATTTATTTTTATTTAACGCCACAAGGCTGGAGGTACAGAAGAGCACTTAGGGAAGCTCATAAACACTCGGAAAAGGTAATTCATTGTTTACACTTAAAGCAGACGGACATCCATTTTGACTTCATTGTATTGTACACTATAAAGTGTAATTAAACTGTCAAAAACAACAAAAAAATTTTCTGCAGTAGTTATAATTCTTTCATACTAGATAATAAAAGAGAGGAAAGCTGTTTTGATGAATGAGGGAAGACAAGAAAGAATAGCCAAATCAAAGTTGAAGTGTTTAGATTTCCTTGACATCTTACTCCTTGCTAACAAAGTGAGAGAGAAAGACAAGCAATGGCTGGAGAGCAAGTTACTGTATTTGATTAGGAAAGAAAAGATGGTGATGGATTGAGTGATCTTGAGATTCGTTATGAAGTTGATACGTTTGTATTTGAAGGATATGATACAACAGCAAATGGTAACACTGATACTGATATTGATACTGATATTGATGCTGATATTATTCATAGCTTTAACGTGGATGCTGTATTATTTGGCAAAGTATCCTGAGATTCAAGAGAAATGTAGAGAAGAAGTGAGAGATGTACTTAGAGGAAGAAACCAACTTGACTAGTAAATAATAATAATAATAATAATAACTGAATTTATGTTTGCTGTAGTGATGATTTAAGCAAGCTACAATACACTCAGTGCTGCATTAAAGAGGCAATGAGACTCAATCCTCCAGTTTTCAATATCGTCCGTTCTCTTACTGAAGATATTACGATAGGAGGATACTACATACCAAAAGGTAGCAGCAATAAGTAATGCTAGTGTTAGAAAGTGTCCCTACAGAGGCAGATGTTGTCATAGACATAGGGGGAATACACAGGAGTCCAAATGTATGGGAGAACCCATTGGTGAGTACTGTAAAGAAATGGTTGTATTATTTATTCATGATATTATTATTCTTATCTTAGGAATATAATCCCCTAAGGTTTCATCCTGATCATGCAAAAGACCGAGATCCTTTCTCCTATGTTCCTTTCTCTGCTGGACCAAGGTAATAAAACAAAGAAGTATCATACATTATTAGAGAAGATCATTAAAATATCATGTAGGAATTGTATTGGTCAGAATTTTGCATTTAACGAAGAGCAAGTTGTCATTGCGTCAATACTGAACAAGTAGATAAATGACACTGTTGGTTCGTTGGTGATGATATGTTTAGGTTTTCACTAGAAATCCGAGATGAAAGAATAAAACAGCAACTTGACTTCCTTCCTCTTGTACTTCTCCGACCAGCCGAAGAACTACATCTTAAATTGACACTATTGTCACAATAAGGAGACACAAGTTATCACTATATTATTATTTTAGAGTTTGTATTGAGACCCAAAATGTATTGAATTAAACTTTATAATTATTGACATGCTTTTAAATAAGAACAAGTAAAATAATACTCTGTACGGTAATTATGACAGTTCATAATTTCTCAGTTAACTCTGGAACAGCCTAAAATCACACAGGATGGATTTAAGGATTGCAAATGACGGTAAACTTCTATCAGGAAATAATGACACTTACTTTAAACAAATCTTCCACTAGCCCGAAATCTGCAACTATGATATTTAAAAAATTAAAAAGTATCGTTCAATTTTTGATTAAAACTAATCTACCTTGAAATATAGGGGCGTCAGGGTCTTTATTGATTGCTACAATGACCTATTGGTAATGATAATAAAACCACTAGACTAGTACTAGATTGATGATCCTAACCTTACTATCCTTCATGCCAGCTAAATGTTGTATAGCGCCTGAGATACCAACAGCAATATACAATTCCTGAATAATACAAAATTCGTCAGTGCTTTGTTCAGGTATAGCATGATTGTATAATAGTGTTAAGAAACAACACTCAAAAATCAGGACTTGGCCTAATTTCACCAAAATTGAAAAGGAGAGAATTTCGCATTTTTTATATTTTTTTTCTGATACATATACATGTTCTTATGTTGAGTTCAAGTTTAGATTTTTTACGAATTTTTGAAGTTGCTCCAAAATCGGACCAAAGACTATGAGATATTGTAATCCTTCTTTACAGGACTGCATTTTAAATTATACTGACTCTTTCAATTTTATCTAATAATGCATCTACATGTAACTTAGCCCAGTATATCATCATCTCTCTCAATCACTGTGGGATCTCTCTCTCTCTCTGTTTCTCTTACAGGAGCAACGATTTTCCCAGTCTGACCAACTTGCATATCATTAGGGACATACCCAGCATCAACTGCAGCTCTGGATGCTCCAACTGCATGAACACATGTATATAACAAAAATCCCATTATCCATTATCAAGAAATAACACCATTACCTGCTGCTCCTAATTTATCAGCCAGATTATAGAGTAACTCGAAATTTTCTCCATTTTTCATGCCCCTACCTTAAAACAATAAAACATTGCTACCAGCTTAATGGCTGCAGGGATCTTTACCTCCTGATATTACGGCCTTTGCAGCAGTCAGCTCTGGCCTCTCACTGATACTTAGTTCTTGTCCCTCAAACTTTGAGAGGTCGTATGATACTGCGACTGAAGGAGCTGGAGGATTTTAAAAAGTAATGTACAATTACAATAGTATGAACCTAACCATCCATTTCTACATGTACAATATGTTGGCAATAATGATTCATATCATAGTGAATTAAAATGAATTAACATCCCAGGGTAGGCATGGATCATATCCTTTAAATGTACAATTTAAAGAATAACAATAACACAAAATAAAATAAAAATCAGGGGTGCTCCCAAAGTAAATTTCAGCCCCAATACATTGGTTTTACATGTAGATATTACGCATGTGTGTATAACCCATACCATCCTCAATATTAGCTGATCCTCCAGTGGGCCCACTGGGGGGAAATGCTGTCCCCCTAACAGTGATTAGACTGACTGGATCAGAGGAAGTGACAGTCTGTATAGCATTCCCAGCATATATTGTACGTACGAACTCTCTCTCTCCATTAATACCAATGATATCTGATATTGGAGCAACGTCTAGCTTAGCAGCTAATCTTGGAATAAGGTTCTATTAAAAAGAAATATTATTATTATTATTATTATGCATGATGATGATGATTGAACCAATATACCACTCTAGTTGATGTAAGTGAGGTATGAATTTAGAAAATTTTTTTATAACAAAACATTGTGTCTGAGTATGTGAGTTGATTCTTACTTTTCCGAAAGCACCAGCTCCGGCAAGAATGTGAGTGAAATTAAATTGTTTCTGAGTCTCAAGAATAAGTGGAGTCAATGTCTCTAAAACATAAATAATTGCCCAAATTAAAATAATTTACCATTACCATTATACATACATGCATATTGCGTAATATTATGCAACTATTTATGTCTTGTATGATGCAATACCTGCCAAGAATCCATCAAAGATATCGTTCTGAGCTACAAGTAGCTTTGACACACCTTCAGCTTGAGCCAGTTGTTTTGAAACCTAAAAAAATACAAAATATATAATAATTATATATATAATTAATAAATACATGTAATATACAATTAATTAATCGAGTATATTTACACGTTTAAACAAAATTCTTGTTCCACTTACGTTTGAGCAGTCTTTCCCAGCTACCAGTACAGTTACATCTCCTCCAAGTTGCTTCGCTGCTCCAATGCTGTTGTATGTCAATGGAACAACATCACTTCCATTGTGCTCAGCTATTACTAGAGAGCTAGCAAGACGGCTCCAGTTAGAGGCCTAGTGAAAGCTGATGCAATAAATCCTTTAAATTGGACATACCTTTAAGAAGCTTCGAGTAGCCTGGCTAAATGTTTTGCCTATTAGGGTCGCCATTTACATAGATATTAGAGTATAGTACAGGTACAGGAAAGTGTTAACCACGCCTACTTAACTTCCAGCTGGAAATCCCCGCCTTTTTTGATTAATTTAAAAAAGAGAAGAAGTTGAAGAAGTATGAACTTGCTACTAAACATCAGGTATAAATCTAAATAATAATAATAATAATTATATTATTATTAATAGGTCATCTGCAACTGTGACACGAGATGGCATTCTGTAAGCAATTTTTAATATCTTTATGTTACATGTAATTGCATGTATCCATCATTTTATTAAATGAGGCATATAATTGCATAGTAAGACTAATTGTTATTATCTTAATTAGTCACAATAATGATTACGATGGTAAAGAAGATCAAGGCGGCTTTGTGAGTCACACACACACACACACACACACACCAGTAAATTAAGATTTAATTATAATAAATTATTTGTAATAATTAGAAAGTAAACAGTGAATATGTGACAGTTACAGTGAGGAAAGACATTGAGGCACTTAGCACCAATCAAAGAAAAAGAAGTTCATCATTTGACATTGACTTTGCTAACATTAAACCTTGCTCACTGGATGAACTACCTCCACCTGCTAAACTTAGAAAAAGGTAATTCTATCCTCAAGACTGTTTGATATCATGCACCTCTTCAGGATTCCGTCAAAGCCAAAATTAGAAAAACCTGTTAAAAGGCTCAGCAAGAGTTCGGCAGTCAGTGAACATATTGTTAGCTTGAAAAGGAAACAGCTGTACATTTCTAACAGCAAACCTGAAGTATCTAATGAGGCTTGCCCTTCTTCAAGTTACCCACTTACTAATAGTAGTCATCATCATCAGGTGGTACCATCTTCTCCCTCGTCCAGTTTGACGGAACAAATCGAAGATCCTGCCCTCCAATCATTTGATGATATCTTCTGTCCTAATCACAGTAAACCATTTGAACTGAAATCAATAATTATGAAACCAGGGATTGATTTTAAACCACGAAAGTCTTTATCATTTGATTTCGATCAAGATAAAGTCAAAATACCTTCTATTTATGATAAACCTGAAGGAGGAGTGCCTGTGACACAAAGTAATGAAACACTATATGAGGAGGGAAATGGCCCAGCTGGTTCTGGGTCGTTGTTTTTAACACGTCAACCAAGAGTGATATCAGATGAAATACCAATACCATCTCAATCGCCTTTTAATCCGGTCACATTTGGAATCAAAAACTTCTATCCAAGAGAAGAATAAAGAACAGTCCAACATTAACTTGCCGTTATAATATCATATTAATCAGTCATATGTATTATATGTATATATTATTATTATTATTATTATTATGCTGCTTGAAATAGTCAGTTATCATTTAGTTTAAGCAAAATATTGAGCACATAATCATAAAATATAAAAGTATATAGGTACCCGTTTCACAAAGTACCTATTACTTCGCACTGGAGATCAATAAAATAATGATTCCTTTACTAAAACTATACAACATGATTGTGTACAGAAAAAAAAGAGAAAAAAAAATTAAATAAAAGTATCATTAAAAGTCATTGAAAGGTGTTAATAATAATAATAATAATAATAATAATAATAATTAGTAATAATAAGGAAGTTGCTATACATTTTTGACGTATTTGAGGGTGTGGTTTTACCGAGCCAAAGTCGACCCAGGTCAAGATGGTGGCACTTCCTTTTCAAGCGACTTCATTATTCGAGTAAAATTAGGCCGAGCATTAGGATCCGCCTGCCAACAGTCCTTCATTATTTGATAAATGACGGGAGGACAACCATCAGGTGGGTCCATCCTGTACCCTCGCTCTACAAACTGCATGATGTCATTAGCTGGCTACAATGAGAGAGAGGGAGAGAGAGAGAGATGTACATTGTAAAAGGCAAACTTAAAAAATTCATAAAAAATCCAAACTTGATCGGAATCAGCTCAAACTTTCTACGCAACATAAGTACATGTATATGTATCAGAAAATGTAATAAAAGTTGAGAATTCTCTACTTTTCATTTTTGGTGAAATTTGGCCAATGACCCTGTATTATAGTACAGGTACTTCGGCCTGATTTCGGAGCAACTTCAAAAATTCGTAAAAAATCCAAACTTGATCGGAATTAGCTCAAACTTTCTACACAACATAAGAACATGTATATGCATCAGAAAATGTAATAAAAATGGAGAATTCTCTGCTAGTCAATTTTGGTGAAATTTGGCCGATGACCCTGTACTATTATAGTACAGGGAACTTTGTCCAATTTTGGAGAAACTTAAAAAATTCATAAAAAATCCAAACTTGATCGGAATTAGCTCAAACTTTCTACACAACATTAGTACATGTATATGCATCAGAAAATGTAGTAAAAATGAAGAATTCTCTCCTAGTCATTTTTGGCAAAATTTGGCCGATGACCCTGTACTATAGTACAGGGACTTTGGCCCAATTTTGGAGAAACTTTAAAAATTTGTAAAAAATCCAAACTTGATCGGAATTAGCTCAAACTTTCTACACAACATTAGTACATGTATATGCATCAGAAAATGTAGTAAAAATGAAGAATTCTCTCCTAGTCATTTTTGGCAAAATTTGGCCGATGACCCTGTACTATAGTACAGGGACTTTGGCCCAATTTTGGAGAAACTTTAAAAATTTGTAAAAAATCCAATTTAGATAGGAACCAGCACACAACATAAGTATATGTATGTGCGACCATAAATGTGTATATTATTAGTTTGGGGCCACCAACAAACAACTCCAGTAATCCCCATCACATGTGATTCATGTCAACTTACAACACGAGGATAAGGGACTCTACCATAGGAATACAATTCCCAAAGGAAAATACCGAAACTCCACACATCAGATTTATTTGAAAATTTCTAAAGAAACAGAGAAGACATTTTGTATAAGAAGACATGCTGCGATTGCTGCATTACATTCTCTTTGAGAGCTTCAGGTGCTGTCCATTTGACTGGTAATTTCTGACTGTCAGACCTTGTGACTCCTTCCCTTGCCAGACCAAAATCTGATACCTTCAAAATAAAAACAAAATAACTGCTTATACCTGTATTGATTGGGTTAGCTATAATGTGGGTACTATCTATTTCCTTATAGTTATTATAGGGATAATCAATATTTAATTAACTAAGGAAGTGTAGGTTAATAAGTTACAGTAATTACAATATTGTGCCAATACAGAACAAAATGCAATTAAAAGCAAAGAAAAGCAACTTCATAATAATAATAATAATCATCATCATCATCATTCATCATCATTCATCATCTGTATATGTGTACTATCTTTACCTTTGCTACTAGCTCATCTGACAATAGCACATTTCGTGATGCTAAATCCCTTTGAGGATAAAATAACATATACATAAATAATACATAGATACAATCATTGCATCACATACATGTACGTGTACATATTCTTTCCATTATACTGCAAGTACTCATAACTCACAAACAACGAAACACAAACATTCATAGAGTTTAGACTAACCTGTGTACAAAGTTCTTTGATTCTAAGTACACCATCCCATTACATACGTTTCTGAAAAGAGAAAGAAATAATAATAATAATGAAAGAGAAAGACAAGGTGTATATATAATGAACTACATCATTCCAAGAGGAACAGATAAATAATTCTCATGTTGTGTGGTTGTGTGTGCGCTACCTTGCAAAGTCGATTTGATTTTGTTTAGTTATGACAGATCTTCCTCGTGTCCTAAGGTACTGTTCCAGAGCTCCTTTTCCCATGAATTCCGTCACCAGGTATATCGGTGACTCATCTAGTGATACTCCAATTAATCCAACGAGATTAGTATGAGATAGAGTACTAATATAAATGAGAAGAGAGGGAGGGAGAGAGGGGAAAGGGAGAAATAGAGAACAAGTTACATATAAAAGAAAAGCAGAAGATAAAAAGACAACAAGAAGGGGAATACAGTACATATTTATTGTATTATAAGTGAAACTAACGTCATGACAGAAGCCTCTGCCAGGAATTGTTGTGTCGCTTGTCTGCTCTTTATCTCTTTCAGCATCTTAATGGCAACTTTATTACCTCTGTATTCACCTAACCATACCTCTATAAAAGGAGAGAGAGAGAGGAGGGGGGGGAGAAAGCATAAGAGTAGACAAAAGTGGAGATACATGCATATATAGTGCATGTAAAAGAAGATAAAAAGCCACAAGGATACAAAAACAAAAACAATAATGATGACACACTGTAAGACTATGTACATGCACATGAATTACCTCCAAATTCTCCTTTCCCTAGTGTACTCTTCATATCGAGATCAGCCCTTGGAATAGCCCAACCCTCTGAAAAAGATACAATATTATCATAAATAATATAATAAAATTTCTCTCTCCCTCTCTCTCTCCTGTATCTCCTAATTCATCTTCCTAAAAATCCTCCCAGTTTAATTGTTATCATATCAACGGTATTGTATTGGATAAAAAAGAAAAACATCATCTAATCCAATAATAATAACAATAAATAAAAACAGAGAGACAATTAAACGATGCAATATTGCGACTGATAAACTCCACATAAACTGTATATACACTAATATTACTGGGATGCCTAGTCAACATATAAAAACAGATGATGCTATCTTGAGCGTTAGGATTCATTATGCCATACAACGTTAAAACAAACAAATGATATGTAGACCTGCCAGGAGGTAGTGGCCCAGAGCAAAAGAAAGTAGACATACTAGTATATGTACTACTACTACTAATAATATAAATAATAATGATATATATGACTGACTCTCTGTGAATTCTCTAGTTAGTATCACTTGTTGGTTGTAGCCAGTAGGTGAAGCAGTAGTACATGTACTGTATGCTAGTTTGCACTTGGAAAATTGTGGATAAAAGATGCCCAAGAGGTAAGCCACACTAATAGTGGCTGTGGTTTGGACTGTATGCTGTATAGAGTAGGCTGTGTATTAAGTATATAGAGTAGACTGTGTATTAAGTATATAGAGTGGTGTATGATTATTTAATATAAATGCATACTCAATAGCTATTACTAAGGAGTGTTGTAGATACTGACAATGGAGCCATGTCTCACTTTAAAAACCAAAAACTAACCCTCTACTATATCCCCTTTACCTACACGCATAGCTTCCATTCTATCTGGGGACTGTACATGTACATGTACTTTTCTCTTAATTCCAAGAGCATCAGTTTAAGATGAACTGTACAGGATAAAGGCTAATTCACACTAACAACAATACACAGTCTGCTGAAGTGAACAAACAAAATACTCTACACACTCCCACACATTAAACACGGGCACAATACATACTTGACATTTATAAACCCTAAAGCTTACATAAGACAATTTTATAAATGCCTAACTACAAAATAATACAACACAATATTGTGAAATGTTGATATGAAAGAGGATACCATATGATACTTTTAATTGGATGTCTAGTCAAATTGATACAGTATATCTAGACACAGGTTACATGTAATGCATTGCCTGGTACAGTAATAAGAGGGTTCCTGTAGAAGCTACATTGTGTAACAGTACTTTATGTGTCAGTTATTTAAGCCATCTTGAAATACAAACACAGAATATCTCTGTCACTAAATATCAACAAGGAATATGAGCTGAGGACATTGTCATCAAACAAACGGACAATGTGAACAAACTTCCTAAGCCCAACAAATGATTATGATATAAGTAGATACTTGTTCTCACAGTATAAGAAATGAGAGTCATCATGTAGTTAATGGTAGGTTAACATCACAGCAGTACAACTATTATCATTAACTGAACAATAGATTGTAACCCATTAAAAGTACATATCCATTATATTAGAAGATACCAGAAACCTAATGAACATATACTTATACACTGTTAGATCTAGAGGGAGTTTAGGAGACTTTTGGTCCCCCATATTTAATCTACATAATTAACCTCCTAAAATCTCTCATTTTTCAGCTTTTGTTCTCTCATATTTAGCCCTAGGTGTCCTTAAGCCTCCTATTTTCAGCTAGGTTGATCCCTCAAAATTTACTTCTAGATCTAACAATGGTCATGGACAGTAGCTCAATAATAATTATACTTGAACTATCATTCATATATTAGCTTCACTATTAGCATTATGTACCATGTGTACAGGTATATATAATAGTTTATTCAAGTTCAAAAACAGAGTGAGGATGCCAAGTTGCTCTTCCCAACTCCTCACCGGAATTGGCTATGCATAAACTGTTATCTGTTGGATACAATGGATGTTTATGGAGGACACAATGTCCAATGAAGAAGTTCTCCTTCGCCTGCTAATTATGCTAAAAGCCATTAGACTTGAACCTAAGGCTGCTCTTAGCAAAAACAGTAAAGGAATGTTTTGATAATCATCATCATCAACATCATCATAATGATGTGGATATCTCCCTCCATTCCTCTTTCTTCCCCCCTCCCTCCCTCCCTCTTACTATTTTTAAACTCTTCCAAAGACACAACAATATCGTGGGCCCCCTTCTTCTCCACGCTGTGCCGTAAGCGACACACAAGACCATCTGCATCTTTCTGGTAGTGCTGTAAGAAAAAGAAACAGTCACTTTTGATAACAATAACAGATCCAAATGGCAGCAATGTTGGTGTTACTGGAGCCCTTACCTCAACTAATTTGACGAGGTTTTCAAAGTATTCCTCTCCGTCTGCAGAAACCCATTGCCTCGAGTCCTTTTCTATTTGATAAAACTCTACCTTCCCCTTGTAACTGAATCAGAGAGAGAGAGAGAGAGAGAGAGAAGGAAAGAAAGAGATGCATATGTAAGAGACAGAATAGAAGAGTTAAAGAGAGAGAGAGAGATGGCAACATAAAACCTTGAGAGACTATTGGACTTACGAGACACATAAAGTATAGTTCCCTTTGTGTGCCTGACTCTCTCTCACTAGAAACAACCCGTCCTTAGGCGGAGTGAGAAGAGCCTCAGAATCTGCCCTAGTGATATCGCCATGAAACCATCTACAATAAACAAAGATATAAAATATACATGTACATTGGGTATTAGTGACAGTATTGCAGAACTATGTAAGTACTCACGGCATCGTGTGTAGTTTGACCACTCCTCTTTTCTCCATAACAGCTGACTCGTCCCTTGAGCAAGGAGTAGGCGGGACAGGGGAAGGGTTTGATATGTGGGATGAGTTTGATTTCTCCATCACATAGTTATACGGTATCATCCCTTCGGTCCCATTTGAATGGCGGGCCTTGTACCAGTTAGGGTCCTAAAAAGAAGGGAAGAGAGAGACGGGGGGAGAGTAAAAGAAAAGAAGGAAATTACTGGGTAATCTTTACCTTTGATACTTTAATAATAATCAAACTGTCGCCTTTGCGAAAAGGAAGGTCCTGTATGAGAATAAAGAGGGAGAGAGAAAGAGAGGGAGAAGAAGGAAGAGAAGTATAATATAAGTACATGTGTGTAGATAAAGAGTCAGAAGTGATAGAGAGGGAAAGAGGGTGACAAATATCATCAAAACTGATGTGCAAAACAAAAAAGTGATGCCAATATGGCTCAAATCTTTTACATTAGTCGACACATTTTCCAGATGTCACTTACATGTGGAGCACGGCCAGGGAAATCATACTTTCCAACACAAGTCGTGCCAGGAGGAAAACGGGACTGAAAAATAGAACGAGAAGGAATTCCCTGTAAACATAAAACCAGACAGTAACACCTAACCTCTTTGTCTGTCATTGCTTAGTCTTTAAAGAAAGAATTCTTCCATTTACTTTTGGCTTTTAAATATCTCTTAACTCTTCACTAGAAATCTCTCTTCACAAGAGGCGTGGCTACAATTATTATAATTAATCATCCATGAATATCATTATCAACTCAATGTTGTGTGTCTATCAATTATATATAAAATCAATACAAATTCATATATAGGAGATAAACTAGGCCCAACCTTGACCATATAGTCTTTTAAACAGGCCTTATTGACTTCTGCTAATGCAAATCATGACAATTAAAGCAAAAAGACTTATATTTTATACAGTACTGCACTTATAATTATTATGCTTAAAAAGATACTACAGTGATTCCAATACAGTTATGGTGTGATGTCACAGCCTTCTTGGCTTCTTTGCCCGACAGCCATTGTGAGGGACTGGAGTAACATCCTGCAACATAGCAATGGAGACACCTGCAACTTCTATACCCTTCACTGCAGACTTGGGAGGAAAAGGTAAAACACAAAACAAGTAAAAAAACTAAATATATTGCCTTACCTGTCTTCCTGGGCCTACTCCTTTTACTCTAACTCTTACAGTGCTAAAACCAAAATCCAAAGCTTTCTAAATGAGACAGAAATTAGAAAATAAAATTTATCCATTGCCAGCTAATTGATGAATCCAAAAATTCCAAATAACCAAAAAATTATTAATTATATCTATACAAATTTCACTAGTCACAGCACTCATATTCATAATGATAGCTACCTTAGCAGCTGTCAATCCAGCTGACTGAGCAGCAAATGTTGTTCCTTTTCTTGCATTACGATATCCTTCAAGTCCCTACAAGGCAACAAAAACCAACAATAACAATAATAATAATAATAAAACTTAAAAAATTAATTACTGTATTTCTGAGTGATGATAATAAAACAGAATAAAGTACATGTAGCAGGTTTTTATATCATAGACATGAACTGTAATATTATTTCAATTTATGTTATTAATAGAACAATTGCTATTAATGAAAATTAACCACACCCTCACAATAGTTATTAATGCTACTCACCCCAGATGACCAGGCTACGGTTTTCCCATCACTATCAGTGACCGTTACTATGGTATTGTTGAACGTTGCATTCACATGAATAATTGGAAGGTGATTCAGGGTTGTGATGCCAATGGAATGTTTACTTTAAAATTAATATTTAAATTATCACAATTGCCTTATTATATTCAAATTAAGAATGGGCCATACCTGAAAAACCTTACTGTCTTAAACAAAAAGCCTAAATAAAATGACAACAACAACAAAGAACTTGAAAGAAAGCCTGGACTAAGTAACACCTACTTGGACAAGGCAATGTCATATTGTAGCACGTGGGTTTAGAGACTACGGAGAAAGCCATCTCCGGCTATACTCCGTTCACATTAAAGTATGGCGTCCCTCAAGGAGCTGCCCAGCTATGTGAAACGTTTTCCTGTCTTCACTGTTTTCATGGTGTACGTGTTCTTTACCACTGGGATTGTGGTTGCGGCCCTCTGTTTGCTGGTGCAGCCTCTTTGGCTCATAAATAAGAGTTTATACAGGAAAGTTGTAACACAATTGGTTTTCTTTCTTTTTGGAGGTGAGTACCGAGTACTACACTGAAATTGGGACTATAACCCTATAGCTAAGGGCAGCAATCCTCAAAAACCAGGCGTGAATGGGGCAATGGTAAATACTAGCCTGCCATTACCTGTCAGTGAATGACAGTGACAATGATATCATCAAATCAGCGACATTTTTATCATTCTTGTTTTGTATGCATTTGAAGCAAATTATGATAATTAACAATTGAAATTTAGCAGTGAGGCTCTGGGACATACATAATTCATGCTTAATAAGGAACGTCCCAGCTGCAATTATTATTATTATTATTATTATTATTATTATTATTAGAGATGGTATGGGTTTGTATTGATTGGGCCGATGTCCAGGTCACACTCTTTGGAGAGGAAAGAATTTATGATCAAGAAATCCACAAGCAATTTAATCTTATGACCCTCAGCCATCGTGGGGACTTTGATTGGTTGATTGGACTCGTCTTTTGCTATTATTCGAATTTTTTACAGGTACATGTGAGACGGATCCTGTTATTGAGTTACATGTATGTACATGTACATGTATATGTACTTTCACATGTGAATGGGGTTGTAGTGTAGTAAATTTGAATGACAGCCAATTATTATTGACTTGAATGGATTCATTGCTCTCTTGTAATGCCTTTATTTATGAATTTGTTTGTCTTTATTTACACGAATAATGATGACTGATGAATCCATAGTAATGATGGGCGGAGTTCAATTTCCAGCTAAACCTGTCAATCGGGTGTGGTCATACTGCTCTATACTCAAGGCAGTACATGTACTTGTACTTGTATTAACATGTGAAGAGTACAGTCACCATATTAGGCTTTGTATTGTCATCATTATCTATGCATCAGTGAATTCTTCTCATATCACAAGTGTCTTTCCCTTCTTTGCATACAGACTTTCATTCCAGCATCAATTTTATAATTATTTGTTATATTGATTATTAAAAGAGACAAATAAAGACACAATTGTGCTGGTATCCAATGGTATCCTTTGCTTGCTGTTTCTGTCTTGTGGTTGATTGTTGCCTAAACATGTAAAAGAAAGAGAATGCGACAAAAATGATGATAAAACAAGAAACTGTTTATTTTTGGGCTACAGTACAGCACTAGTTTCAACTAGAGTTAGGAGAACCTTCTTATAATGAAATAAGGACAGCCATGCACTTAAACTGAGGACAATGTACGTGTACATGTTAAATATAGTACAGGGTCATCAGCAAAAATTTGCCGAAAATGACTAGGAGAAAATTCTTCATTTTTATAATTGTTTTGATACATGTTCTTATGTTTTGTAACAAGTTTAAGCTGATTCTGATCATAATTGAATTTAAAACTGGGCCATTATACATGTACAGTACTTGCAGTTGATTGGGTTATGAATTGTATCTATATACTGGTTTTGGTTTTTCCTGGTCATTAAATATGTAATTTTGGGTTTCTTTTCCAGACTATGAGGACACTACCAAAGAAGTCAGTCAAGTACATCCCTGGGTTTGGTCAGCTTCTTTGGGCTATGGAATGTCCTTTTCTGAGTCGCTCCTACCAAAGAGATGAAGTGAACATACAGAAAGGACTCAAAGCATTCGCTGAGTATCCTTATCCCGTACAAGTAAGTAAGACGATGGGAAAGTACAACCTCACCTAGCTCCTTTTCCTCTTCCTTCTCTAGGTTACCATATTCTGTGAGGGTACAAGATTCACTGAGGAAAAGTTCAAAGAAAGCGTTGAATATGCTAAGAAGAATGGAATCCAGCCACTTAAGCATCACTTACTACCCAGGACCAAAGGATACGCCATACTTGTCAACTCCCTCAGACAATATCGTATGCACCTACTGTACATGTACATGTACATATAATTTCATAGATAATGGATATGTCTATTTGCGTACTCTGCACGATAAGTACATGTACATGTATAATGTTTCCACCTTCATTCCTTCTCTCTTTTCATTCCAAATACTTATGTACACTATGTACTCCATTTAATGTAAACTATAGTAGAGAGTAAAAATGCTTATCTCTCTCTCTCTCTGATTTTGCTATAATTCTATTTCCTTTTTCCTTCTCCTTTTCTCTCCCTTCCACACACTTTCTATTTCCTTTGCTCTCTACTCTCCAGCTAATTTTAAAGTCACATATGATGCCGGCTTTGCTTATCCAGCTGGTCAGGAGTATTTGAATGGAAAGCAGTTTACACTTCGCGATATCCTGGCTGGCAGCACGGTAAAGGTTTTCTTTTATGTGAGGTTAGTGATTTGTACATTAGTTAGGACAAGCTCATGACATTTATCTATGCATCCACAATGCAGTGAATGTTCATGTATATGTTATTCATGTCTTTATTAGAAGCAGTACATGTACATGCACATATATGTAACTCGTATTGCCAATAGGTAATCCTTACAAGTCAACTAATCAGATTATCTGACCAATACCTTCTTAATTATGTATCTTACCTACTCAAGCTTCTTTTTTAGTTGATACATGTACATTATTTCTTTCTTTCTCTTTTTTGTTAAAGGTCTATCCCATTATCTGATTTGCCAGAGACAATGGATGATTTACAGAATTTTTGTCATCAGCTTTATGTACACAAGGTCAGCTATAGCACCCCTTGCCATCAGTCCATCCATCCTTTTCATTTCATTTTCACTTATCAGTGTCAATGGGGGACTGAATGTGAATGAGCCCTGGCTCTCAGACACGAGAGAATGCATGGGATGTGAACACATGAAATGGGATAGTACACGTACATGTACATTAGGAGAATGCTTAGTGTAATAATAATGGAGTATACATGTATCTTGGAATGCCATTAGTCCTAATATCAAATTTAAAAGCTTGAGTGACAGGAAGGGCTGGGAGCATAGCACACACATCATAGGGCTCAGCGTCTGTGTTTTGTTTGCGTCTTACGGTATGCGATTTCTCATGATGAAACTAATGATTTGTTTGCATATTCATTAATCCAATTTGACTCGTTTTAGGACAACGCCTATCAATACTTTGTCGAGAATGGGACCTATCCTAACCCCTCCAAACCCATGGTCTTCACCAAGAGACAGATCTGGATACTGAGATTGAATATCTTGTTGTGGTTATTCGTGACGTCTGTGTGTCCTTCTCTTTGGCTTTTAAAGATGATTTCTGCTAATGCAGCCTGGCTTGGATTAGTACTAGCAGTGTGCATCATATGTATGTTAATAAGACAGTATGACTCACTCTTATATGGATACATGTACATACGTGTGACTACAATAAATAATTAAACTATTTGTGTTTTGAATTGCATTCTAATTGCTGTAAGGTTTTCCCCATTCATGCATAATGCACAGTCACTTGTAATTATTGACACGTCTAACAAGCTTCTGTACATGTACCTGCAAGTACTAGTATCTCCTTTTGGTTTTATTTTTGTTCTGTATTGAAAGATATGGGATTGTAACTTGATTAGGACAGTCTTAAGAATTTCGTATATAATATACTTAGTTAATCACTCTGTTTCAATTCTCTGTTCCCTCTCTCTCTCTCCTTTCCCTCTCCATCCCATCCTCTCCTTTGTACTCATTCCCCTCTTTCTCTCTTACTCTCTTACTTCAGCTTTGATAGCCACTGTTGGTTTGTTTACGTATGCGAGGACATCCCAAAAGAAGAAAAGGTCCTGATTGGTCTTATGAACACACTTCAATCCCAACACATGATGATTGATAGTCTTTAATAATGATCCAACGCACCATAGATCCTTCAGTATTATGATTATAGTAGTGCTTCTATATTGATTCTTTAACATTATAGTAACTATTTCATCTCATTGCACTATTTTAAATAATAATAATAACACCACAAAATATTAATAATAATAATTAATAATCCATAGTCAAATTTTAGATTGCTTGCTTGTGTGTGTGGCTGTTTTAAAGAAAGTGTCACAAGTGAGAGAGAGAAAGGAATAAGAAGAAGATAATTAACAAGAATAATTAAAAGGAAAAGATTGGAATGAGAGATTGCAGGTTCCTTACATAAAGGAAGGGGAAAGTGAGAGAAAGAAAGAGGAAGAGTTGGACAGCTACATATCATCATCTTGAGACACACGTTTTATCCGATAGCGTCTCGTTAGTTTCCCCTCTCCCTCCTCCCCAGTCCTGCTATGCTTCCTCTCGTGGGTATTCCGGGACCCAGCCTGAGAGAAGGCCTTACCACAGACCCGACATTTATACGGTTTCTCTCCGGTGTGGGTCAACTCGTGTTTCTTAAGACTGGACATCTCGGCAAAGCGTTTGGAGCACCCGTCAAACTTGCAGGCATACGGTCTCTCGCCTGTGTGAGTCCTGATGTGGTTCTTCAAGTTACCAGCAGTCGTGAAAGCCTTGCTGCAGTCAGAGTATGGACAGACGAAAGGGCGTTCTCCTGTGTGTATGCGACGGTGAACGTTGAGATGCTGCGGAGTGTAAAACCGCTTGCCACAACCGGGGAAGTCACATTTACACGGTCGATACGAAATATGTATTTGCTGGACGTGAGAGCGTAAGTGAGCAGGGAAAGAGAAGGAGCGACCACACCCAGGATAGTCACACTTGTATGGCTTGTCCTTGAAGGAGTCCTTCTTTCCCTCGACTAGGTGTGGCTTTACTTCGATGTAAGAGTGATGGTAGTCCTGTTGGTCCTTTTCCTCTTTGACTGTCGGCAAGTGGGCTCCTATTCCAACAGAAGTGACTACGCTGTACCCAGTAGCAGGGGATGAGGGAACACGACAGTCAATCTCAAGGCTGTGATCCTCTGGGCTCAGACAAGAGGTTGGTGGTTGTATGGGGCTTAGCCCGTGAGTAGACGAAGACAAAGGGCTCTGTCCCGGTAGATGATTAGAAACAGTCATTAGCGGAAACCCTTCGCTACAGTTAGTGTCTAGTGTCTTTTGAGCTGAAGCTACGTAAGCTAAAGTGCTGAGGCTACCTGGTGCAATCGCTCCGTTGCTAGCTGATGTGGTCGTGCTGCTATAGCAACCTGGAGAGACGTCAATCTCGGGCGATCCAGAATTGTTCCGAGCCTCGTTAGACTGTTTTGAAGTAGGAGGAGGAGACTCACTTGTCTGCTGGGCAGAACACAAGCTGGAGCCACTCGAGAGAAAAGACCCGAACGTGATTGACCCGTTAGCATTGATAAAAGGAGTGGCTAAGTGAGACTGACTGGGATATACACAAAGAGGCGATTGGATTAGAGTATAAAGACCTCCTCCTCCTCCGCTACTTGTACCCCCGTCTGAACTAGTAGAGCCTGTGGTTGCTGAGGAGTTGGGTAAGAGGCGAGTGAGAGAAGTGAGAGACAGTTCGGGAAGACTTCCACCCAAAGCAACATACTGGTTACCTAGTGACGGCATTGAGGCTTCAGCATGAAGATTACTAGAGGAGAGAGAGAGAGGAAGGAAGAGAGAGAGAAAATAATAATAATGGGACCACACACAATGTGTTATGAGACATGAATGATATGAATACGATAGGTGCATGTGTGTGTTTGTGTTGGTAACGGATTATTCATTGTCATGTTAATATTGTTTTAAGCTACTTATGGTAATGCATGAATATAACTATCTATGCAAGACACATGAAAATGAGCTAGTACATAATAACAAGTGTAGAGCAGTAATGCGTTATTATCATATAAAAGAGATGGTGCTAGACTCCAGTATGCTAATATGGCTATGTGAAATGTATCCTTCAAAGGCGGACTGTTGGACCACTCTTGCTCTCTTCCTTTCTTCCTGTACAACAAAACACAAAATCATTCCCACTAGAGAGAGAGTGGCCACAACAGACAAAAAGTATATCAGTATAATAGTACCGATATCTACACACACACACACACACACAGACTATAATAGTGGCCAGTATACACTTGTATGGAATCCAAGGCAGAGCAGTCTATACAGGCTTGTCTAGAGACACTAGGATCAAAGGAAATCTGCTTGCATTAGTACAACTATCTGGCTGTTTTGATGATTGGGCTTGCCCGCTGATACATTCTACACTCACTCAATTAGCCCAAGGGTTAGGAAATAGAGGACACACACAAACACACACACACACACATTCTCTCAGACTAGGCAATAATTATGATCATCAAACAAGCTAAGTGAGAGATTGTGTTTGAAAACAACTACCTTATACATTGTAAGATTCCATTGTCTTCTCTCTCTCTCTCTGTTTCACTTACCCAGTACTCTTCATTCCATTCACTTTTGTTGATAAAGATGAGAGTGAGGTTGCCCACAGTTGACTCAGGCTACCACCAAAACGAATTGAAGACAAAGAACTGTTCAAACTCGACGTTCTTGAGCCTCTGTTTAAGGAGCCAGGGACATCAATAAGAGCATTAATTGGATAGGAAACTCTCTTCTCCTCTCCCCCGGTGGTTATCTTACAATTGGTCAGTGGCTCTTCAGCTTTAATGCTATTAGACACAGAAGGCGAATGTGAATCCTCTCTTAATAGAGTTGTGGTGGGAGTTAGGGTCTTATCGGATTTGGTACTGATGGCAGGCAAAATGCACGGCTGAGCTGCAAAGTAGACTTCAGCTGGGCAGTTAAATGGAGCTTGGGGTCTTAGAGGAGCAAGAGAGGCCGGCCAGGGGCTAATGCTTGTAAGGGAGGAAGAGTGAGGAGTGGAAACGTGTGGAGGTAACTGGAGGGCATAGCCTGGAGCTGTGACAGGAGAGGGTGCTATGAAGAAGTGGGGCTGCGGCGGAAGTGAAGTGATGATCTGGGGTGGTTGTTTTGACATTGCTCTCTGCTTCAAACAATATTTCTTGGACGGCTCTAGCAACAGAAACAATAGTAATAATACTAATAATAATGGCATAGGAACTAAGGAAAGAATGTCATGATGATTGTATTAGCAGCTATTAACTAATTAGTACAAGCGTTGAAGAGACAATTCTTCATGCCTTATACTCCACTGGAAGCATGCACACTCTTGTTGATATTACAACTAAAGGCTAGAAGAGTGTACTTCAAACTAATATCATTAATTAGAATCAATTACCTTGTGGTGATACTTAAAAGAGAATAGAAAGGAGAGGGAGGGAAGGCTATAGTATAACAGTGTGATGGGTCAGTGATGGTCGATATGTATAACGATTGGATTGTATTACACAAAGTGAGAGTGTACAGAAAACTGAGCAATAATAAACAAAACAGCTCATGATCTGCCTCATTCATGAGCTACACAGGGAGCTAAATGAATCAGTCTAGTCTACATGTGCTTGAATGAACGGAGGACAATGACAGTACTGATTGTTGCAAATGTGATTGGAGGCCTTGTGTGAAAAGCTAATGAATGAATAGGAAGGATTCTCTCCCAGCATGCATAGGTGGGGGGTTTCTTCTGTTGAGTGGAAACTGCCTTCAAGCGCTTAGACACGCGCTGTCCGACTCATGTTAACACAACAACAGCACTACACTTAGAATAGCAGAGACAAGGTCTAATATTGTGACAACACACATACACTCTCTCCCTCTCGACTCCGGACTAGCTAGATGCCTCGCCTACCTTATGTCATGAGAATGGTATGTCCCAGAATAGATCGATAGAGCAGAGCAGACTGGTGTAGATTGGTGAAACGGTCCCAGGAGAGGAAAGAGAACCGAAGGACTAGCCAATGCCTGAATCAGTCCTCCTCTTTTGCTCAGTGGTGATTGTGCTGTAGTTGATGGTCTGCGGGAGCTGCTTATTACTTATATACCGTAATACCGGAAAACCATCCCAATAATTAAAACAAAACTAAATTTCATTTCTAAAAACCTGTAAAATTTTCCTTTTCTAAAAAGTCTTTAAAACAATAATATTTCACATAAAATCTTTTATTTTCATTGATGCCGCATTTTTGCAAGTGATATCTTGATGTCTCTACTGGAGTTTCTGTAAAGTCTCATCAGCCAATAGATCTACAGCAGGAGAGTAACTTGTATTCTAAAATGGTCGTTTAGCTTACTAAAGCTGCAAAGTGCAAAATAACTAGGAAGATTACCAATAGTACAATCTTCCCGGTGGAGATCTTCCCAGTTGGTTTCTCTTCATTATCAACTGGTCCACCCTGTACCACTAGCATTTGCAGGAGCAAAAGCAATCCAATTATCAACGCCATGCTCCCGGTGGGTGGGGCTGAAGATAATAGGCGTGGTCATCTCTCACGCCCACGTGCTGACATTAATCATCAGTACTAACTAAAGAACACCATTTACTCTTTCTTGTGCTAACTATTTGTCAATTCCACTATTAAATGCCATTGATTATGGCTGACAAGAAACTTCAGTGATGTTTATACTAGCCAATAGAAATAATTTTATAGCAGCTTGCTTTGTATGCAGTTTGCACTGTGGATGCAATATAAGCTGTTCATAGTAGAGGCTAAAATAGCACTGATTTTAACACTTTGATCTATATTAGTGTCATGCTCACCCACACGTGGGATTTGGCATCAACTTCATAGCTTGAGGTGCATCATTGATTGATTACACATACACTCACTGCACACATCATCCAGTATATCTCCAGTAGCCTGCACTGCCATGCATGCATTCAAAATAATACAAATACTTCGCATTCACACACACAAACATCCAGCTATGCACTCTATTGTAAAAGTGAGTGCATAGTGTGGGAGGTCAATAGGGAGTATGCTCAATGGTTGCTCCCTTTGTGCAGTCAGAGAGTCGTGCATGCATACACACTTTAAAGCACTCCCAAATGACTTCTCCACTCAATTGACTTCTGGTAATTGGTTGTACTTAATGTCGTTTGAGAGAGATTTGAGAGTTTCAATGTCATAGTAAACAGAGGATCCTTTCTCTGGCTTTGTGTGTGTACACACAAAATTATAAATTATTAATGGCTCATTTTACTAAAGCAACATTTGCAGAGAAACATGATATGAGAAGAGGGTCCGTAAAAAGCTATAGATAGACAAAGTTTAAAAGCATAATGACTGGTGTAGATAGTGCATGTGAGTCTGTCCACACATGACACATGCTATAAGCAAAGATTGATAGAGTGAGCTAACATAATTTCTGGGCTATAGAATTAGTTGTCACCAAACCATGTAAACTATGTGAACTGGAGTAGTAAAAGGGAAAGATTAAAGGGCTCACACAGGCTGGATGACTATATGCATTGAGCTTCATCACCATTCCATTTTAATTGAGATATATTTTTGTAAAATAATAATAATAGTAACAAGCATGAGGGCTTGTGTCCACACAGATTGTATTAAAAATAAATGGAACAAAAATGTATTACTTTATAGTCTCATGTATATAATAATAATAATCATAATATATAAATAATATATTAAATCTATTTAGTATTACTTAGAGTATGACACATTTACGTGCTGCTGATTCACCAGGTCTCATTTGAAAGTCGACAGAATTGTGTTTTCGTAAGTCTGGCTGTGATCGGCTTCTCCCTCTTTTTCCAGTTGCTCTAGATCCTAGCCGAAACGACCGTCTTCCATCCTTCTCATCCCCTCTTGCTTTCTTGTCAACGGCTGCCACTAAAGTGTTAAAGAATTCCTCGACATTCGTGCCATCTTTTGCTGAGGTTTCCAGGAATGGACATTTCTTCATCTGGGTAGCTGCCTGGATGCCTTCTTGTGTTGACACGGTTCTCTTTGACTTGAGGTCACACTTATTCCCTACTAAAATAACAAGTAGCTCCTCGGGTTTCTTCATCTCCACAAGCTGCTGGTATATCTCCTTGACTTCTAAGAAAGAGTCCAGGTTATCAATTGCATACACTAATGCAAAAGCGTCTCCACTGTTGATGTAGAGCTGACGCATAGAAGCAAACTGCTCTGTTCCTGCAGTGTCTAGTATCTCCACAATGCACTGTCCAACTCCTTCAACGTTAGTGTCGTGGCGATAATAATCCTCAATGGTTGGGTTGTAGCTAGGTGTGAACTGGCCAGATATTATTCGAAGAGTCAGTGCGCTCTTACCAACTCCTCCAGCACCTAGTAGGGTTACCTTGTACTCGGGTTTTAGCGGCATTTTGAGGTCCTTTAATACTAGATATGGTTGTTGAAATTTGATATGTTGCTTTCTCTCAGCTTTCTTTTCACCACCAGTCAGCAGCAGCAGAGCAATATGAGGGCAGTCCACTATGATGACATTATAATAATTCTAATTGTTAGGGAATGTTTGCAGGAGGCGTGGCTCACTCTACTCCTTGACAAAAAAAGAACAAGAAAAACTAAAGCTTATTTTGCATTTGAAAAAAGGAATTTTTGTTTCTGCAGTTGCTAACATTACCTTGCAAGAGAATAGCACTTTTAAAAATGTTTCAAAAACATAATGATTTGCAGAAGAATTTGGATTACTAATAATTACAATAGGCGTGGCTGTCCCACGTGTAGTAGCTCTTGGTGAACAAAGAAACATAACATGGGAAGACTTGATGTTTCTCTCCTTCGTTATCTAACCAGTCAAGACTTTAGAGTACTAACTGGAGTAAGAGACTCTCAATAAACTTAGAGTATGATCTGACTCTCCCTTAGGTTGAAATGGGCATGAAAAATCACGAGATAGTCCCGGCTGAACTCATCTCCTCTATTGCTGGAATCAGAAGCTCTGGCTGTTACAAGATACTCCGAGAGCTGGCAAAGCATCGACTAGTCACATACGAACATCAAAAAGGTATTGTGTACTGGGATTAGGTCGTACACTCGTTAACGTATGATATAAATTGATTATAATTATAATTATTATTAATTGGTACCTATATTGTTATCTCACTTAGCACATTCCTTATTATATATATATGGGCTATTAATTATTATTATTATTAACTTTTAGCATTGTATTCATTCATTACGTGCTGTTTACATTCAGTGGCGTTTTATTTTGAGATTGAAATTTGAGATCAAAGTCCTCAAAAATATCAACTCCATTTTTGAGCCCTTACTCACAAAGCGTGGCAACTATCGATCACAAATAATGTTTTTTCATTTTTAATTGCAACAATTATCATGTCGATGTCATGTTGACATTATCAAAATGCGATACTTTAATATTAAACACTTAATATCTACTTACACATATATCGTATGTCATCATGCACGATCATTCACATGCCTATAGTGTTACTATTGCTGTGTGTTATTAAGGTGTGTTTGTGTGTGTTTGTGTGGTGTGTCTTTCTCTCAGTCTGTGGGTATAGACTAACAAATGCTGGATATGACTATCTTGCCTTGCGGGCTCTTGTATCCAAAGACGTCATTTATTCTGTTGGCAATCAGATTGGAGTCGGAAAAGAGTCTGGTTCGTTGTTATATCTTTTATCTTGTCTCTATCTTCCTCCCTCTCTCTCTCACTCTCTCCTTCTCTTTTATGTCTCTCCCCCATCTTCCTTCCCTACTACTATTGCCTCCCACACTCACTTTCCTTTTACACCTTCTCTTCCCCCCCTCTCTCTCTCTTCTCTCTTCTCTCTCTCTATTGTAGATATATATATAGTTGCTGATGCAAATGGTACTGAATATGCTCTAAAAATTCATCGGTATCTCTTACTCTCTCTCCCTTCTATTACCTTTCTCTTTTTCTAAAGTAACTATACCCTTTCTTTATAGTTTAGGTAGGACCTCATTTCGCAAAGTAAAAGAGAAGAGGGACTACCATCGTCACAGACAGACAACTTCCTGGCTATATCTCTCTCGTCTGGCGGCACAAAAAGAATACACTTTCATGAAAGTGATCCTAATGCAACATCATAGCTGATTATATAATTGTATTTCCCTTTATGTGATTGTTATTAGTGTACTTGTCTCATGAAGAATACTTTTACTGTTTCAATTTCAGCTCTTTTCATTCTTTCATTTCAGGTGCTGCATGAAAGGGGCTTTCCAGTACCACAGCCAATGGATGTGAACCGGCACTGTGTGGTAATGGAGCTTATTAATGGCTATCCTCTGTAAGCAACAATCACATATTTTATGTCATGCAACATTGCTTGAAATTTGATATAACTCCTTTGTATTCCTTTGTTAGTCATTTTGTGTGCCTCCTAAAAATAAAAGCCATCAAAGTAACCTCCTTGTAAAATGGTGTCACACGTCAAGCCGTCAAAACGTGCACAGAGATACATATATTTATTTAAATCTTAATTTCGTAGAAATCACGTGTTACCAAACTTTGTCCTCCTATGTTACCAGTTGTAGCATATGACTATTGCAATATTGTCTATGATCTGTATTGTAGTCACTCTTGTTATTGGCAGTGTATTATGGTGGCTACACATTGTATGGCTCGTGGTGTGGAATGTATCAGTTTTGGCTATTCCAAACCACAGGAAAGCTTTTCACACATTCTAAAACTGATTGATTTGTAAATCAATGAAATCACAGCGATTGCTAAGTGGGGGTGCGTATAGGTAGGAGTAATATCTTTAAAAACCTATTTTTAACTTGAGCATTGACATAATCAATGTCATAAGAAACCTTAGTTTCTGCTATACTCAGGATTCAAGACCTTGTTTATTGAATTACGTTGTTGTTTGTTGCATGTCCATAATTGGTATGATCATGACACATTAGGAATTCATGGACTGATTCTATTGAAGTTACTCTATACTCAATTGTCACTAACCAGTTATTAATGTGTTTATACCAAATAATGCTAGCATGGTGTACACAGTGAGGTGTACAGTGTCTCTTTTATATGGCTAGTTCATATCCTGTTTGTCACTACTCAATCTTCTAATGAGAGTGGGTGAGAGAGTATACTGGCTAAAAATGATTAAATTAGACTGTGTATTCATCAATAACTATATGTTAGATCTAGGAGGAGTTTAGGAAGGCTTTGATATCTCATATTTAGTCTAGGTCTCTTTAAATCTACCATTTTTAGCTTTTGGTCTCCAATACTTAGTCCTATTGTTATTAGTCTAAATCTTGAAACCTCATAGTGCCTACTCTTGTAATAGGAATGTCCCCATACATGGTAATATCACATTAATTCCCAATTATCCTGACCACTTTACCATGATAGTGAGATTAATTGTAAATATATTGAAGTATTCACTTTGTGAAGGATTGAGGAGCTAGTACAAACAATACAAGAAGAATGGTTGAATTCATTCTGACACTATTACTCCCACCATTATACTTAAAATTTATTATGTTAACAATTACCAGAAGGCAGTAACAATATTTAAAGTATTAGGTCATCATTATTTGTTATTTTTGTGAAATGACCTTTACATTATTATTACTATTATTATAATTATTATAATTATATTTCTTCCAAGGTGTCAAGTTCGTAGTTTATCCAAACCAGAGGTACTTTTCAATACATTAATGGCTCTGCTGGTTAGACTAGCATCTCATGGTCTCCTTCACTGTGACTTTAATGAATTCAATATCATCATCAGCGATGAAGACAAACCCACTTTGATTGATTTCCCCCAAATGGTCTCCACTAGTCATCCTGATGCAGCAAGGTACACTATTAAGTAATCATACTCCAGTATATTTGGATAATGTACATGTACTTACATGTACTGTATACATGCATGGTTTTAAGCAGCAGGTACTTTAAACAGTTATTTTCGACCTTCTTAGTACATGCAAAAATATTTTTTAACTTAAAAATCAATTCTTAATATTGATAACATTAAGTTATAGTCACTTTTAAAACAAGTTCTAACTGTATATGTGTATAATATATTTCCATAATAATATAAAATATTATTATTATAGTTATTTTGAGCGTGATGTCCATTGTGTGGCAGAGTTCTTTAGTAAAAGGTTTCAATGGAGGCCTGACGAAGCACTGCCATCGCTTAATGACATTATGTAAGCACCAATTACCAATGTTTGCCAATAGATTCATTAACATGCAGTGTTAATAACATGTGCCTTTGCTCATGAACTGAGATATTTTCTGGTGTTATTATTGCAGGAAAGTAGCCAGTTTAGATGTTGAAGTGAATGCCAGTGGAGCAATTAAAGAGAAAGTATGATTTAAGACACAATTAGAATTTGTATATGCATCAGAAAAATTATAAAAATTGCCCAGTCATTTTTGGTGAAATTTGGCCGATGACCCTGTACTATAGTACAGGGACTTCTGCCCGATTTTAGAGCAACTTAAAAAATTTGTAAAAAATCCAAACTTGATCGGAATCAGCTCAAACTTTCTACGCAACATAAGAACATGTATATGTATCCAAAAAATATAATAAAAGTTGAGAATTCTCTCCTAGTCATTTTTGGTGAAATTTGGCCAATGACCCTGTACTATAGTACAGGGACTTTTGCCCGATTTTGGAGCAACTTAAAAAATTCGTAAAAAATCCAAACTTGATCGGAATCAGCTCAAACTTTCTACGCAACATAAGTACATGTATATGTATCAGAAAATGTAATAAAAGTTGAGAATTCTCTACTTTTCATTTTTGGTGAAATTTGGCCAATGACCCTGTATTATAGTACAGGTACTTCGGCCTGATTTCGGAGCAACTTCAAAAATTCGTAAAAAATCCAAACTTGATCGGAATTAGCTCAAACTTTCTACACAACATAAGAACATGTATATGCATCAGAAAATGTAATAAAAATGGAGAATTCTCTGCTAGTCAATTTTGGTGAAATTTGGCCGATGACCCTGTACTATAGTACAGGGACTTTGGCTTGATTTTGGAGTAATTTTAAAATGATCAGAATCAGCTCATGGTTCACTTATTCATCATCACAAGAAATGATTTAACCCGTTCCCTCTTTGTGTATGCACACATACAATAAATATTATCATTATTCTTTTAATTATTACAAAGTACTAACATGTGATCATCTCTTCCTATCATTCAGTCAGCAGGTGTGGAGGAAGAAAATGAGGGGGAGGAGGAGGAATCTAAAGAATTTGAATGTAGTCTTGCTTCCCATGTAAAAGGAATCCATATCACTGATGAAGATAAATTAAGAGAGAATGTGTCTGAATTTGACAGCATTTCCAGCATACCTCTTGATGAAATTCCATTGGAAAGTGAAGACAAAGATTATGTAAACAATAAAGAAGATACTTTGGAGTATATTAGTGATTCAGAAGAATATGAGAGTTCTAGTGAAGGAGAAGAGACCTCAATTGCAAGCAAAGATTTAAAGAAACAAGTAAAGAAAACGACTCTTAAGAAGCACCATGCCCATTTGAAGCAAAGTTCTAAGAAATCGCAAAGAAAGCTTCCAACATCAAGTGGGAGGCGTGGACAAAAGGGGAACAGATTAAAGATCAGGCAAGCGCTCTCGGACTGGTAGAAAAGAATAAAATTTACTTTTTGATGAATGTCAAAATAACATAAAATGTTTAAGTTTATGTGGAGTAGATTACTGAATGTATGTGGGTGATATAGTTTATTCAGGTGTACTCACTAAGTCAATCGGTACACAACCACTAACATTAACAATCACGTGACATGTTGAACTGTTAAAATGGATGGGTTGGTTTGGTTTTTGCTGTTCTCTTGTGTTGTGCTTGGAATAGCAGCTCAACAGGATCCTTGCAATGACTCCTACATTGAAATAAGTGTCGACAGCAGTGCTTCTTCCTCCAGTTGTACTAATAAAAATGGAAGCAAGTGTAATAGTCTTCAATATGTTCTCTCCAACCTCACATTAATGAATTGTACTAGGATCAGTGTGGACAGCAACCAGGTTATAAACTCCAGCATTACCCTTCGTGCAATTGATGGCTTAATTCTACAAGGACACGGTGCTAGTATAAATGTGACCTGTGTTAATCAAGGGTCAGGATTTATATTCATTAACTGTACAAATGTAGAGTTTTTCACCATAGAATGGATAAATTGTAACATGATAAATTTTAGTAGCCCGGTCCTTTGTCATCTCTCCAGTAATGGTATGGTTAGTGAAATATTTTCCAGAAAATACACATCACCCAGTGTGCAGCAGGACTGTAATTCAGTCTTACATTGGGAGTATCAAGGTCCAACTACAAACAAAGTGATGCTAGGCCAAGATATATCACTCAATGATTCTTTTCAATTTCTTCATGAGCCAACAGTTTATGCTGAACTGGCCTGTTTGTTAGACGGTGACACTTTGAAACCATGTAATGGAATTTACCATCTTAATGGATATAGGCCACCATTTAGCTTGTCTGGTAGGTGGGACAGTAGTTTAAAACCAGTGATAATGTGGTACAATGCCACCGATAAGAATAGCCTCATCGCTTGCATGGAAATCGATGTATCCAAGAACTGTAATCTTGGCTATGTTTATGACTCAGTTAAAAATATTTGCAGTTGCTACAGTACTGGAGATGATGACAGTGATGTTGTTAAGTGTAATATGGCAGATGGAACTGCATGTATAAAGACTGGATACTGGTATGGTGCAATAGATAGTAAAGCTTGTTCTGACAAAAATCAAACTTCCTGTACTGCTGCTTTTCCATGCCCTTTTGGCTACTGTGACTATGTTAGTAGTAACAATTGTCCAACTCGACCTTGCAGTAGACATAAATTTTTTTGTGAATTAGATCCAGATACCAGTGATACTCTCTGTTTGTATAATCGTGGAGGAACATTATGCTCGAGTTGTCAGGCAAATTACTCTCTTTCATTTGATGGGATACGCTGTGTTGATAATGATGACTGTACCTCAGGCTCTCTTGTATTGTACATTCTCATTTTTATTCTCTTCTGGGTTTTACTAACTTTTGTCATTGTTGCTGTCACAAAATTAAACCTTCGTATTGGATCAGGACAGCTCTATTGTCTAGTTTTCTTCTTCAGTGTTCTTCAATATTTTGTTCGTGGATCATTCCCTTCCATATTTCTTTATGTCTTGGAACTTGTGTTTACCGGTTTCATGCAATTGGATCCGAAAATGTTTGGCCTTTTTGAAGTATGCCTCAAGTACCGTGACATAACTAATATCCACTATGTATCTCTTTGCTGTATCAATCCACTCTTTCTAACATTAGTCATTGGCCTGTTGATATGTGTATCCAGTAGATGCCCCAAGTATGCTTTATTTACTCAAAATAACAGTGCAGTCAACATGATATGCATTGTCCTTTATCTGGTCTTCATTTCTCTCACCCAAACTTCACTCTCTCTCCTTGCTCCTGTCTATTACACAAGCAACATCCACAAGCCTTATGTTGCACTAGAGCCAAATGTGACATACTTTAACCCCGAAGCTCACCTTTCTTATGCTGTTTTCGCAATACTGATACAGATAATCCTTGTGATACCATTCCTCTTTCTACTTATATTTGCTCCATGCCTTATAAGAATAGGGGCACTCAATCTAACTCGGATAAAGCCAATACTGGATGAGTATCAAGCCTGCTACAAGGAACAATATCGAAGCTTTGCCGGATTTTACCTTACCTCTCGCCAGCTGATTTTTCTGATAAGTTTGTTCCCCATCAGCACGACAACTTATATCTATATATTACAGATTCTCTCCATCCTCTTACTGACTGTCCACTGTATAGTTCAGCCTTATACTAGCCTACGGCTGAATATATTCGATGGTCTCCTGATATTAGATCTTGTTCTATTAAGTATACTACATGGTAGTACAGCTAATGTGGTGTTTGGTGTTGGAAGGGGACTGGAGTTAAAGACTGCCTTTGTTTATCTGCTAGTATTGTTTCCTGTAATATATTTTGTTGGCATGTGCTTCGTTCAGTTTGCTAAGTTTACATTTTGGAAAAATGTGGACTGCAACTTTAATAAATCAAAGAGAAAGAGCAGGCAAACAAGGGACCATGCAAAGAGCACTCCAGTTGATCCTGAGGATGATCCAGAGGAAATGGAAAGGGAGCCGCTGCTGTTTCAGAGTAACCTCTCCTATGAGAGTCTTGTTGTCAATAGTAAGGAAGAAAACAGAATAGCCCCCGGAAAAGTTACTGTTGTGCAAGTTACTCACTAGTTAGTGCTATTATTATATTTTTGTAAACATTTAGTTAATGTGTAGGCTGTAGATCTGTAGGTCTCTGCCTACTCGATCAAACGATTTGCTGCATGTTCTATGCTATCCTATTAATTGAGCTTTTTTCTTGTTATTGTTAACAATAGTGATAATAATAAGAGGATATAAATGATTAATAATATACCGTATAGCGGGAAATTTTGGAGGAAGTAAAATTTGGTGAATTGCTAAATTTTGGTTATTGGCGGATTTTAATTTGGCGAAATAGTGGCCACGTGCCATTGAACATGCATATAAAGGCTCAAAATGGTGGATTTTATTTTGGCGAATGGCTATCAAAACGCCAAATTCGCCAAATTTAATTCCCTCCAAAATTTCCCGCTATACGGTAGTATCTACATACCAGATTAGAATATAGCTGACCACTCACACACACATGATACAAGTACATGTATATGCATCAGAAAAAATTATATAAAATAAAGAATTCTCTCCTAGTCATTTTTGGCGAAATTTGGCCGATGACCCTGCACTACAGTACAGGGACTTTGGCCCAATTTTGGAGCAACTTTTAAAATTTCCAGACTGTATCTGGGTGGATGTAGTTTTGTCACTGGAACCCATGTAAGCAGGTAAAGAACTTCTAGCTAACAACCTAAACTTTTAGTGAGACTTGTAATATCTCTCAAGTATATACCACCAATAGGCTTGGCTTGGCTGTAAATTTGAAAAATATTTTAAAATAAATTAATAGGTTTACTTTTAGATTTAATCATTAATTTTTCAAAATAATAATTTAAAAAAATCACAAATTAATACTATTTAAAAACACATGCACACGATTTGTTATTAGGCAGCTATCATTAAGTTAACTAAGGAACTACTATTATAAATGGATCGACATTGAAGACAACATTAGGTACGTAGAAATCACACATAACGTTTTCTAGCCAAGAAGTTCTGGATGTTGCACCGTCAAATTCACTCGACTTCTATGAGGGTCATCAATCATTGCAAAGCGAAAGCATAAATTTCGAAAGTTGTGATTTTGTGAACTATCCAACGATGCTAACATAAATGAAGGACTATAGATGTCACCTTTATAGCATCCTGCAAAGTTGGGACTATCATCTTTATTCCTCATTATTTCACCAAAGAATTGTGAATTTAACAATGTGGCAATTGATGTGGCATCATTAAGAATAAGCAGAGCAGCTTTATTTTTTGAGAAACTTTTTGTAAATCTTATGTAGTTCCTGAAAGCAACTGCAAAATAACATTTAGTAGATTCACAAGTGGTGACAGAAAGCACAATGATAGCAGCACAGCCATCTAATGACAAAGATGAATATTTTTCAAATGAATAGCTTTTCTGGCTGTTACCAGGAATGGTACTTTGATTAATCGCATCACGGTCTGATATCCGTCCTCTAGCAACAAAGCACTGATGATATGTCATTGCGTGTGGTGTTTCATTATTAATGGTGACAAGACTAGAGATTGTTGTATCGGAAAAACGTGCAATTTCAGAAATGACATTATTTTTTGTATCACGCATCTTATAAGTGATAGCTCCCCACACCATGCCCAGTATAGTATCTTTTTGACTGATAATAGCAAGGGCTTTGTCTTTGTCATGTTTTTTATCACTCTGGTCAGCAAGAGTCAAAGCCCTTTTTCTTTTCTAAGTTTATGAAGAATGGATGACTTAGTAAATTGTGAGATAAGTACATGTATGTAAATAAATTAAGTAATGAAAAAATAAAGGAAGAATTTGGACAGCAATGAAAATATTTTTCATATATCCAGGCTTGATCAATAAATAAGTAAAATGACCAAAAGTAGATATACCTGCATGCAATTTTTTTACTAACCTGATCTTCATTTTGACCTTTCTTTATTGCTTTTTCTTGATCTAAATTCATACCATATCATAATAACTTAACTTTATTTAAATACCTTTAAAGCTAGCAACTGATCTTCGATTTCTTAGCTCTATAATAAGTTCGTAAAAATTAAAAATTAAATATAGATGTCAACTGACTGATAGCGTTATCAAGTTCTAGTGTAAATTGTTTATCACCAGATGACTGACTCTGTGGTTCTAAAGAAGCTGCTTAGTTTGCAAAACAGTTCTATTTATCCTGTTACCTTTGACTGGTTCTTCTTCAGCATCTATATGTATTAAGTGATAAGAATTCAAAACTCATGATATCTATTACCTTTCTTCATCAACGATTCTTTTTTCTTTTTTGCACCTATACATGTATATATCATGAAATTAATTAACTGTGAGTAAAGCATATAACTGATTTTATAATAAATTAGATAAAATCTTTTATACATATCTTACCATTAAGTGGAGAGTTATTAAATTTTTTAAAAACTCTTTCTGCAATCTCCTCATAACCCATTTCTGTCAATGAATCTGCAAGATTACTACAAGTTGCCCCTCCTTTATCATCAACTTCGTCATATCTTTTTATCCACTTTGATAAACAATCATAGAGACGGTCTTCTTCAGCATCACGAAACTCTTCAATTTTTTTCAGTGTTTTATCAGCAAGTCCTAGCTTTTTACCTAAAAGCTTCCAAGATGCTGGATTAGACAAAAGGAGTGATGGTTTAGTAATTAGAACATTATACACATCAATTAAGTTCCTGATACCTATACATGTAAAAGAAATGAAACCCAAAGAACTGATTCATACTGAATTCTTCAGTAATTGTTTTTTTGACACTTTCAGGAACCTGAAAATTTTAATCATTTCTAATTGCATGAAAATATAACTTACTTTCACATACTGACTCAATTTCCAAATCCATTGCCTAGAATGTACAATAATAAAAGCATAATATAATCAGTTATCATACAGTGCAACTTTTGAAGTTTCAGCAATAAGATACAAATTTTTGTCTTCCAACTGATTCACTAAGGTAAAGCAACATTCATCATGAATGTCATCTGGCCAATTAGCTCTTGCCTCATTAAATTCAACTCTGAGATACACACCTACACAAGACTACAATGTACATAAAAGTGATGATAAAACATTCTGAGCTAAACTTATAAAAAATAACCTCCATTTCATATCTGTATTTCACACGACCATCTTTATCAATCTTAAATTCAAGAACAACAGAGCTATCTTCATAAAGTACCAGATTTGCATGTTCCTTTACATATGACTTAAAAAACATCCGGGATTTTTGACCTTTTTGATTACTTGATACAGCATAATAAAAGATTTTATAACTTACATCTTTGAAGTTCACCATCTTTTATAACTCTGGATTCACCTACATAATTCATGAAGATTGATCACAAAATCCAGTTCATTCATTCTTTTGTAAATGTAAATTAGTTTTTCCATTGTTTGCTCATTACTGAATTATTAACAAATAACAATCACATCAAAATTGCAAAATCAAAGGATGGGGACTCAAAATTTTTAATTTTAATTTTATAACATGAGATTAGTTGTACAGGAAGTTGTATTTGAATCGCTTTGACTACACTAAAAACATTCTTCTATTATAGTTATACCTGGATGATTTTAATTAAAGGCAAGTGTGAACAAACTGTATAGTTAATTCCTGGAATTGACTCTATTTAATCAAAAATGTTATGAATATTATTATTAGCTTTCTTTGTATAAACACTCATTTCCTGTGATAAATTGTTTGTGCATTCCCTGGCTTTTGAACCAGAAATTGAGATAACTTGTGCTGGACTAAGTGTTTGAAGAGCAAAATACCAATTATATATTATTGTATTCCAGGAAGAAATTCATAAGCATAGTAATTTTTGACTAGCAGTATTTTGACTTTTTCAACCAGTTCCCAAATGATTACATAACCCATGTAGATATATTACAACCAAATGCACTTTACATGTGGTAGCTGAAGTTTTAGCAGACATGCCCCAATGTGACAGCTTTGTCACAGGACAAAGATATAACCATTCAGGAACTGTGGTATAATATGCCCTAGGGAGCAATCCCGTATAACCAGAAAGTTTCGTGGCAAAAACTCTCATAGTTTTTGTGGTTTGGAATGACACCACAAGATTAAAAACCATGAAATATTTGCAGGTTAATGAGAGGTGTGAGTGCTTCACTAATGATCCATAAAAATAAAAACCACAAATTGAATTATTATTATTATTATTATTACGGAGGCCACCAAACCAAAAAGTTTTTGCACGAACTTTCCGGCTATATGGTATACACCCTGGAGAAGTCTATACAGTATATAGTCAGGTGCAGTTGACCATACCTCAATAATTATTATGGCTTCATAGAGGTTACCTTTACATGCAGTCAATAAAATGGTGGCTTTGAAATTGGGAAGTCTTGTAGCAAAGCGAAATGGTAGAACTTAAATACTTCCCACTGACTTCTCCACTGCTCAGCTACACGTATATTGCATCACCAATGTACAACAAGGTACCCCTGTATCCCATTCAGCCCAAGGGCAAAAAAATGTCAGTGTGCACGACTATGTATATATCTATGGTGTCAGCTTTTGCTATTAAGACGCGGAAGTACTGTACAGTGTACTGTAGCCATACCTTTTTTGCTGGCCATGAGTCTACAATTCGAACACTATGAAGTAGTTACTGAACTCTGCACTGCTTGCCGCTTTAAAGTTGATGGGCTTTTCTCGCACAATGCCGCGTCTTGCTGCTCAATCAAAGGGCTCACTTTCGTACTTCACAGTCTTCGGCTACTCCTTCGTGGTTTGGGGGTGGTGCCATAGCGATATCCAGATAGCGATATCCAGATAGTGATGGAACCATAGATACTGATGGAACTACAGCTATTACAACTGTCTGCAATTGTAGTAGATACTGTAAAAGATTTTGTCAACAATAATGGCGATAAAAGTGCTGATGGAAATGCAAGTACTTATGCAACAGGATTGTGAAGGGTACAAGATGGTCACTAACAGTTTTAATAAAATGAACTCATCATAGCTCCAGAAGAATCTAGCAATGCTATCAAAACATGTCCCAATGTATCATGTAATGGTGTCATTAGGGTTTTGCAAGGTTTCGTATACATTTCACACAAGAACAAAACTGAGATACTCAAGTATTGAACAAAGAGAACTCAACAATAGTAAAATAGAGTGATAATAGGAGATAGGAGGATATAAATGATTAATAATTATAGTACACACATTAGAATATAAATGACACATACACATGATTATTATAGGCAGTTTTGTTAATCAATTTCAGTTATACATTGGTGACATCATTTATTGTCTCTCAATGCTTGCTCTGTTGTAGTTTGTTTATTACAATTTGAAGTGATTTATTTTTTGACCTTTCCTGCTCCAGTTCACTCACAAGTCTCTCAATCTACCAAATAATAGAAATTAGCTAATACATGGACTGCATGTCTTTGTATGCTCTCACTTCTTGTGATAGCTCTGTCTTATCTGCTGTGAGCTCTTCAATTTGTTCCAAGAGCTCCTGCTTTGTTGAAACTAGAAATAAAATAGCATAATAATAATAATAATAATAATAATAATAATAATAATAATAATAATAATGTTGTGCTAGTGAAATATATACACACTTACATTCTCCTTTGCTTAGAATCTTACAAAGAACTTGATTGCGAAACTTAACTTCTTTCATTTCATCCTAACAAAATATGCTATAACCTTATACCTGATTAATGAGTGGTGCTATATACCTGAACTTTTTCTAGTTCTAGTGTCTGCTCTCTTATTGTTGCCTCTTTCTGCTCTAGTTTGTTCAATAATTGAGCAACACGGACTGGTTCACCAGCTTGCTTTTTACTTCCCTATAAAGAGACTTCTTTGCTTTGCCAGTTTTTGGAAAATACGTAAGGCTATAGCCCATGGTTTTTTTCAAAAAATGACTCCAAAATCATCCCCAATTTTTATTACATTCTCTGATACATATTGATGTACTTATGCTATGTAGAAAGTTTGAGCTGTTTCCGATAAATAATTTTCGAGTTATGAGCATTTAAAAACTATAGGCTACCACATCGGTATGTAAAACAAACAACTCACAGTATTTGAGACATGATCAATCCTTTTCTTCTCTTTCATTAGTTCTGACTTTACTTCAGACTCAATGTTACTAAAGAAATGACTGTCAGTTTTGACTTGAGCAAGTTGAGGCTCAGATACAGTTTTCTAGAAACAAAATCAATTATTATACAAGCTCTTTAATTATATTATTCTGTTAGCTTACATTGTCTTGAGGTAAGAAGCTACCTGCAGCTGCTCCAGGACTTGCAGCATCTAAAATTCAAATAAATCTTTAATTTTAAGCCCCCAGATCCCACCAATATTTCCGATATACAATTGAAATAAAATTATAGGTACATGCATACAGAAGTTAATTGCCACTTTGCTTATCATATCAATATACCTGATTGAAGGAATTCATGGAGTGACATCTTTACTCCTTTCTTAGAAGCAGACTGCTGTTCCTGTCCTGTGACACTGGAATTTATAAATTCCTCTTCCTTTAACTTAACAGATAAACCATTATTGCTTATAATGCATGTGTTTAGTAAGAATTGAGTTAAAATACTTTTTCTGCTTCTTCTCTTTTGGCATCCATAAGGCTACGTAATAAAGCCTCCTAAACATGAGAGTAATTTATTGTGCTGAATATCATGTCTCACATGCACTTAATGAATTACATTAGTCTGTGCTTTACTTCAAAGAATTACACGTACTTTCATGTCTTCTTCAAATGCTTTATCAGTGATTGCTTCATCTTTTTCTGCCCAGCTTTCAAATGATGAGCTCTCCTAAATAATTCATACAATTATTGGCAACTCTACAATTACAAACTTTATTTTACGGGCACTGGATTTATTCAATTACTAAAATTACCATTGTTGTCTGTTGGTTCTTCTTTTTAGCTCTTCTCTTAGCATTTTTAACACTTGTCTTGGAGACTATTGCTGGTTTGCTGCTAGCTCCATTAGTTCTTGATCCTGCTCCTAAGGTCAGAGGTTTCTTATCTTTCTTTCCTCTAGACCGAGTTACCCAGCCCTGTGTAACATCAGGTGATCATGCACCACTTCAATGCTAAACTCACTTCATCATCTTCATCAGAAGTGTCGACATCAGGAGGAGCAATGACAGAGAATCTTGATTCATGTACTGCTATGCCAAAAGATCTCGCCATGATTGAGTGGACGCACGTGTCACCTTCACCACTCCCTACTCCCACATCTATAAAAAATGGCTACTTTATCGGATCTTTATTGTAAAATATGTAGGCTTTACTTCACTTCTAGGCTGGTATGATGAGACATTATTCCTTTATATTTGATTCTTATTACTTTTTGTAGAAGTTTGTGGAGCACTCGCTCTCCATTCAGCACCACACAGTCATGGAAGAGAGGGGAATGAGGTCAGTATGTATAAGTGGATTATGTATAATAATGAATTCCTCTTATTTTCATTACAGGCAGCATGCTTGTGAATTATGTTCCTCTCCTATTTATAATTTTCACACCTTTATAGAACATGTGAAATCCTCAATTCATGTGGATAAGCTTTCAAAGCTTTCGTCTCAATTTAAAGAAGGTAAAAATGTATTTTTATCACTTTTAGTCCCTCAAAATTAAATTACAATACTAGTATTTGAGTATTTTGTTTGTATATTCATAGAACAATTAGTGCTGTCTCGTGGCCCTCTATTACCACATCCACAATCTCATCCTATGCCAGGTCAACCTCATAATCATGGGGTATTACCTACACCTCCTCAATCTCATGTCTTCCCTTCACATTCTCATCCTCCGCCATTCAGTGATCCTCCTGTATTGTCACATCCTCCAGTTTCCAATGATGTTCATGTTTCATTTCATTCGTCTCAACCTTTCCCACCTTCTTCTCGTCCTTCATCTTATAATCCACCTCACACTTCCTCTTTTCGTCAATCTACTTGTCCTCAGTCTAATCCGGTATGTACAACACGACCTTCACTTCAATCAGTTTCTGTTAAAACGCAGACTGTAGCTCCACCCATTAAAACGCAGTCTGTAGCTCCACCCATTAAAATGCAGTCTGTAGCTCCACCCACCAAAATGCAGGCTGTAGCTCCACCCACTAAAATGCAGGCTGTAGCTCCACCCACTAAAATGCAGGCTGTAGCTCCACCCACTAAAATGCAGGCTGTAGCTCCACCCATTAAAACACAGGCTGTAGCTCCACCCATTAAAACACAGGCTGTAGCTCCACCCATTAAAACACAGGCTGTAGCTCCACCCATTAAAACACAGGCTGTAGCTCCACCCATTAAAACGCAGTCTATAGCTCCACCCATTAAAATGCAGTCTGTAATTCCACCCATTAAAACACAGGCTGTAGCTCCACCCACTAAAATGCAACCTGTAGCTCCACCCACTAAACCGCAACCTGTAGCTCCACCCACTAAAATGCAGGCTGTAGTTCTACCCACTAAATCACAGACTGTAGCTCCACCCACTAAATCTGTAGCTTCACCAGCTCCACCCTCTAAACCGCAAACTGTAACTCCTGCTAAATCACAGGAATTAACTGCATCCAATAAAGTAGTTTCATCCATCAACTCACAGACATCAGTAGCCACAGCAACCAAGGCATCAGTAGCCACAGCAACCAAGTCACATACTCCAGCTGCTATTAAGAATCCTCCTCCTCCTAGTGCTGCCACTTCTAATGCTCCCACATCAAATAATACTCCAACAACTACTCATAAAGTATATAGAGTACTGACTCATCCCCCTGAACAGTCATCATTTGCTCAAACACATTCTCCAATTCCACATTCTCTCCCAACCAAGTCTTACCCTCCAAATGCAAGGCCACCTTTATCTAATCCTGCTCGCGATTCTTCAGTAAGCAATCAGGATGAGCTGAGACTAAAGATATTGAAGCACACAGAGGATCAGAAAGCGAAACAACAGGAAACGAATCAAATGAAACAGAAGCTGCATTATTATGCCAGAAGGATAATAGTCCCTGGAGATACTACTTTTGAGCCACCGAAAAAGGCAAGCAAGACCACCACCGCTTCTGTGCCGAAGGTATCCTCTTCAGCAAGTGCTATCAATGTTCAGTCTATAACTAGCAGCACTAGTGGTCCTCCTACAGGTAGGAGCGTACTCACTGGCTCTAGCAATTATTCTGATACTATTATAAGCTCAACAGTCCCAACTGTAATTACTGATAGTCTTAAGAGTAGCCCTACCAGTACTACTGCCAGTATTGGTGCTCCCCTTTCTTACACTAGTAGCAGTAAGACTAAAACGAATACAACTATACCTGATCCAATTGATATGGATACATGTACTTCTTCAGTCTCCACTTCAACAAAGGGAAGTCTCTTCATCACCAGCCCTATGGAGAGTAATGCTGTTAGTGCTGGGCTTAAGAGGAAGAACGAGCCACCATTGATTGGGTCTCCTGTTGTGAAAATATCAAGACTAACCACAAGCAATAGTCCACACAGTAGAGGAAGCACAGCTATACCTAGAACTGAATCAGACATCAATAAACCTGTATCGAGTCCTGTTTCAACACCAAAGACTAGTACTGGATCAAGTACTGTTTCAACACCAAAGACTAGTACTGGATCGAGTCCTGTTTCAACACCAAAGACTAGTACTGGATTTAGTACTGTTTCAATACCAAAGACTAGTTCAACACCAAAGACTAGTACTGGATTGAGTACTGTTTCAACACCACAGACTAGTACTGGATCGAATCCTGTTTCAACACCAAAGACTAGTACTGGATTGAGTACTGTTTCAACACCAAAGACTAGTACTGGATTGAGTACTGTTTCAACACCAAAGACTAGTACTGGATCGAATCCTGTTTCAACACCAAAGACTAGTACTGGATTGAGTACTGTTTCAACACCAAAGATTAGTACTGGATTGAGTACTGTTTCAACACCAAAGACTAGTACTGGATTGAGTACTGTTTCAACACCAAAAACTAGTACTGGATCAAGTACTGTTTCAACACCAAAGATTAGTACTGGATCGAATATTGTTTCAACACCAAAAACTAGTACTGGATCAAGTACTGTTTCAACGCCAAAGTCTAGTACTGGATTGAATCCTGTTTCAACACCAAAGACTAGTACTGCATCAAGTACTGTTTCAACACCAAAGACTAGTACTGGATCAAGTACTGTTTCAACGCCAAAGACTAGTACTGGATCGAGTACTGTTTTAACATTAAAAACTAGCACTGGATTGGGTACTGTTTCAGCATCAAAAACTAATACCACTGGAACAAGCACTGTTTCAAAGCCAAAGAATAGTACTGGATCAAGTACTGACTATACTGTTGTTATGGTTGAACCTCCTGTGAGATTTTCTGATATTGATGGGCATAATGAAGTAAGTCACCAATAATATCTTGCTCTGATGGCAGCAAATTATTTTAAAAGCTACACATTCAGTAATTAGCATACTATGATGTTGAATTGTTAATCTTTTTATTCAGCTAGCAGATAAATCTACATCACCAATAGTACGTGTACCGCCAATAGCAGAGTCTGGTATGGCTGTGTCATTGAGTGATCTGATGAAGGACATTATTGAAGGTGCCAGACAACTGGAGAACATTAGTCTTAGTCATTTACCAACTTCAGAGCCTCAGCTATCAAAGTTAGTCTTTCAGTATAATTATTAACAGATTTAGTAGTACCATTACAAGCATCATGTATAGATTAAGAGCACTCTTTCATGACTGAGCTATAGCCCCTTGTTTAAACATTATTTTTTTCGTTCAGGCTTTTGGCCTTTGATAATGAATGTCATCTGTATGCAACTATCACTTATTTATAACTTTTTAATTTTATGCAGAGAAGGAAAAGCAATATCATCACCTCCTCCAGCATTAGCGTCTAAGGATTCATGTCATTTTAAGGATAAGAATGGTCATAAATGTAGCCTCCCTATAGTTCAGGGAAATAAGTTAGTTATTACTTTGATAATGAATTGCACGTTAGCTTTAATCTAATCAATGTTTTTGTGTATAGGTTGTGTATTGACCATTTGAAAGAATTCGAAAGTATGATGGGAAAAGATTTAGCTACCAATTCCGTAGGAAAAGGAAGGCAAGGTGTAGCAGGCTTTGTTGGTCAATCTGAAAAAGCATCTTCTGTCAAAAGTGGAAAAAAGAAAAAAGGCAGCCAAAGTAGCAGTAACCTTGATTCTGCAACTCCAGTAGATGCGTCACTTCCTAATCCTCCTTCTAATACCAATAGTACTAATGCAACTGGTCCTAGTGTTAATATTACTGGTCCCAATGTTAATATCACTGGTCCCAATGCTAATAGTGGGGCTACTGGTGATGGTGTTGCAGTTACTACTGGTATAGCTATTACTAGTTCTGGCACCCAAAATACTATCAGTACTGGTAATGTCAGTACTATTATTACTGGTAATACTGTCACTGGCAGTATTAGCACTGAATCTACTAGTGGTACTGATGGTAGTAGGAAATTGTCATCAAGTAAGGAAAGGATTGGATTGCACTCATCAATATCAGAGCTAAATGCAAGAGAAGAAAGTGTGGTAAGCAATTTATAGATTATTGATTATCTACATTGTGTACTGCTAATTGCTAGTTCCTGTGTCCAGTGTATAGGACAATAGTAATTTAATATCTCCTTTCTCTTAGCAAAAGTCATTAGCTACTGCAGAGAACAGTTTAACTGATGTGATCAGATGCATCGAGGAATTAGATGCCTTGGATTATCTATCGATTCAGCACGGGACAAAGTTGCAAGAAAGACTAAAAGAAGTATGTATTCATTAAATAACTCCTGGTTTTATGATCTTTCCTTCAAGAGTAAAGCCAACTATCATCAATCAGTAGAGCAGTGCAATATTCTGTCAAGTAAGATACTATACAATCTATTTGTGCTGTTTCTTAATTCATGCATTTACCATATCTGGTGACTTCTTTGACTAACAGTTATTCTTAAAATTATTAATTTTATGTTTCTGCTTTTAGAGAAGCTTTTAGAAGAGACAGTTTCATTACAGGATAAGCCGAGTAAGAGCTCATGTAATTCTAATGTTGAAACTATAGAAAAGTTGGATAAGTTGCACAAAGAACAAGGACCGATGGTATGATTTACTAATGATGCATACAATTTTACATAAGCTGTACAGGGTCTTTTGACAAAAATGGCTAAGAGAGAATTCTCCATTTATATATATATTTTTTGATACATATACATGTTCTTATATTGCGTAGAAAGTTTAAGCTGATTCCAATCAAGTTTGGATTTTTTTACAAATTTTTAAAGTTGCTCCAAAATTGGGCCGAAGTCCCTGTACTATAGTACAGGGTCGTCAGCCAAATTTCACCAAAAATGACTAGGAGAGAATTCTCCATTTTTATAATTTTTTCTAATACATATACATGTTCTTATGTTGCGTAGAAAGTTTGAGCTGATTCCGATCAAGTTTGGATTTTTTACGAATTTTTAAAAGTTGCTCCAAAATTGGGCCATGAAGGGCCATGCATGTATACTGTATAATAATTATAATTCTTGTCTTTATAGCTATTGAGTCTGAAGGAGTTAGCCACTTGTTACGATAAAGTACTGATGAGTAGAGTAACCATGCAGTCAGGATATGATGGACTTCTAGTTAGGAAAGAAAAACTAATGAAAGAATGTGAAGAGGTGAATCCACACAGACACAAATACATACCCTGTGTTTTGTACTGTCCTTGTATCATTATAAGATAGAAATATTGGCCATTTTGGTGAAGAAACAGTCAATACAAATCTGCAGTTTTTAAATATAAAATTTGCTAATTTGCATATGAATTTACTTAGATTAAATATGCATGTTACTGTCTTTATTGTTTTTTAGTACACAAGAGAATATCAGGAGATTTTGGGACTGAAGCAAACTCTTTTATATAGTAAGACAATGAATCCTACATTTATTTATTTCGTTTGATATTTAATTAGGGAAATATTCTTCCAAATATATCAGTAATCCGGTCAAGAAAGAAGTTAGAATTATCTTTTGTATTATAACATTATGAATTATTATAGAAACTTCAAGCTGATCTAGAGCCAATGGATACTGGCTCTCTTGGAAATCCTGAAAAGGATCAGTTATTATCTAGAATGGCACACCTCTCTCAGGCTCTTTTATCTTCTAGCTCTCGTTGTGACTCTACCTCTTCTAGCTCTGTGCCTTCTCCTTTTGACTCAGCGGTTCCTTTAGCTGAGTCTGTCTTTTCTCCTCCTCCTCCTTCTTCTGTTTCTATTGAAGGATCACCATCAGCAACTCTTCATAAAGATACCAAAAGAGATGGAAGTGAGAAGGAGATACCTAATGTTAAGAAAAAACAACAGCTTGATGAGGATCAGCTGCCTTTGAGTAAGAAGAGGAAGGATTCTCAGTCTTTTGATGTTACTTCATCTGCTTCATTGATACAAGTGCATGATATTGAACAAGCACAGCAAGTTGAAACCAACCAGCCAATAAATGAGCCACAGAATACTGGACAAAATACTACTGATGATCAACCACATAATACTGAACAGAATACTGAACAGTCACATGATGCTGAACAGGCACAATATGTACAAGGCACTGAACAACCTCAGGGTAACGATGGACCTCAACAGCATAGTAATGTATCACCTGTGAAGCAGCCAGCTGAAACTTCAAGTAATCATTATGCTTTTTCAATTTTTGTTGCTCTGTAATTAATTGCTTTGTATATGCATAGATATCTTATTTCTACTGTGTAATTTTATTTCTCTCTCTCTCTCTTTTTAATGCTAGTTTTTACTGATCATGGAAATTCTGTTCTTGCTATGAAAGTTCACAACAATAACTTGATTACTTGCTCAATGGATAAATCTGTCAATATATACAATATTGAGGTATAAACACACATTTACATTTAAAGACTGTATAGTTCATTGATACTTGTGTTCATTAGACTGGCAGGATTGTGAAGAAGTTTGCAGCTTATGATAGATCAGTGACTTGCTTAGAAGTAAGTGATGTGTTCCCTTGCATGTACATGTATACTAGCATTACTAGGCTGTGAAATTCTTTTCCAGTTATCATTAAAACTGTCCTATTTTTCTCTCCTTATCTTGTTTAGGTTTATTCAGATAATAATGATACTTATATTTTGTCGGGCTCTAATGATAAATTCATTCACATGACAGATATTGAGGTATTGCATATATATGTAATGTAATTCCTTTATTAATAGCTCATATAATATTAGTATAGTAAATATCTTCATTCATTTTCTTTTTATAGACTGGCAGGGTCTCCAAGTTTAGGTGTGGCTCAAAGCTCATTTACATGGTACTGCACAATCCTTTCCTTTTTATTGCTCTTAGCAATGGATACATTAATGTCATGAATGTCAAGGTAATGGTCTTTAAAGAATAATCCATATTAACATCATCATCACATTTTACTCCAGGATAAATCCATTGTTTGGAAGCAGCAGTGTCATCCATTGGATAAAGCTATCAGTTGTTTGGCAGTTACAGATACTCATTTATTCACTGCTGGGTTCGACTCCACAGTCATCGCTTGGGATATCTATGTGAGACATTTCATGATAGTTGCAAAAACCATGGACTATAGCCTGTAGTTTTTTTTCTGAAAAATGGCTCCGAAATCACTCCAAATTTTTTATTACATTTTTTGATGCAGATTGATGTCCTTATGCTGTGTAGAAAGTTTGAGCTGATTCCGATAAGAAATTTTCAAGTTATGGCCATTTTAAAAAATAGGCCAATTTTTGAAAAATACCCAAGGCTATATAGCCCATGGTTTTTTCCAAAAAATGGCTCCGAAATCACCCCAAATTTTTATTACTTTTTCTGATACATATTGATGTACTTATGCTGTGTAGAAAGTTTGAGCTGATTCCAACAAATATTTTTCGAGTTATGGCCATTTTAAAAAATGGGCCAATTTTTGAAAAATACCCAAGGCTATAGCCCATGGTTTTTTCCAAAAAATGGCTCCAAAATCACCCCAAATTTTTATTACATTTTCTGATACATATTGATATATTTATGCTGTGTAGAAAGTTTGAGCTAATTCCGACAAATATTTTTCGAGTTATGAGCATTATAGTTTCTATTTTCCTTATATAGTTACAGTAGTTGTAAATTATAAATGCAAATAATATTTACATGTAATCCATTCTCTCATTATCACAGGATTTCTTGTCAAAGGGAACAACACCCAAAAATTTCAAGATGTTGTATCAATTTGCTTGTTTTACCAACGTTGTACTCAGTCTGCTGGTAAGAAATGTCATAATTTATTGAAATAATTTTTCTCCATTATATTATGCTGTAGGTTAATAATAATCTATTATATTGTGGCTCTGCTGACTCTACTTTGCAAATATTTGACACTAAGGTACGTCCGTGTCTATGCTGTTAGATCTGGAGACTTTTAGCCCTCCATATTTGGTTTAGGTCTCTTAAAAATAAAACAATCTCCCATTTTTTAGCTTTTAGTCTCTCATATTTAACCTAGGTGTAGGTGTCCTTAAGTCTTCCATTTTAGTGCATGTGTTGTATAAATGTGTAATTATAATATGACTGGTTGTATCTTTGATAGAATTGGACTAGACTTCACAGGATAATGTGTCACAATGACGGTATCTCTAGTATGAAAATTGCTTCTAACGTGCTGATCACTTCAAGCTTTGATAAACTAATTCGATGTTTTGATTTAGAGGTGAGTTGTAGCATAGTATTAGCGTAGGGAATGCCAATACTACATAACAGATGTTACATAGTATTCCCAATGTTACATATTTTTAAATCCATACATTATAATTATTATCAAAAATTCTATTTTGGTTTTGTTTATCAAATCATACAAATTTTCTGTGGTCGTGGTTGGACTGGGCAACTAGCTGCCCATCTCCATATTTGGGCATATTTTGTCTCAGCCACACAAAGCTGTAGACACTACACATCTACAATGAAGATCTGTTTCAGTAATTTGTGTTCTGTACAGAAAAAATGAAAAAAATGAAAACTTGTAACAAAACTTTATGCTTTTAAGTTTTTCACTCACTAAATTAATGCAATACTGCAAAATATTAGCATAAAGTTAGCACTGCATAATGTAGATATTGTTATTCAGTTTTATATCATATCGTCATTATCACGTTCCCTGACTCCATTTGTGTCACAAGCTGCAGCTCCACATGCGACTCCACATCCTATTATATGGGCTAATCCAGATAAGAGAAAAAGAATGCCACAGGCATAGAGCCCAGGCAAATTGTATTCTGCATCATTAGTGTCATTTCCTCCACTGTAAGTTGCTGCAATCCCTATCATGATAGCACCTCCAATCAAGGGAAAGCACCCTAGACAGGTGCAGCATCCATATGCTATCAACAATATAGCATCACGGCACACGGGAACAAATATAAATAGCACTAGGCCAAAAGCTGGTATCAGAGAAATTATGGCACCAGCTGGTGTTACAGGTCCAAAAACATTTGCAAAAACAAGTATTGCAGTCAAGCAATACACACAAAAAGCCAGAAAGCCAGTTATGTTTCCACAGCAGAGGGCACAAGTAGTACAGTCTTTATTTTCACCTATTGAAATAAATAATTTAAGACTGGCATATATAACTAAATCAAACCTTCCATTTCCTTAAATTGTTTTTGAAATTATGTTCAGTAACTTCAGACCACTAAAACTAATGCTTTATTTTATATGTTTCATGTGAATGAGATTCATGACTTATAATGATATTCACTTGGAATACAGTAAATTTTTCACAGTTGTGGTTGTAGAGGTATGTTAAATTCCTGGAATCAATGAATTTAGTTTAATACCTGTAGTTGTGAAAACTGAGGGATTTCCTAGAATTAATGAATTTATAGTTTATTGCTATTTTGTAAAAACTGAAGGAAAAAATAACCTAAACAGATAGAATGAATAAAAGGCGCCTATTTTATCACTAATCACACCATGCTGCCATTAGTTTTGTAAAGAGAAATGAACAATTACACTTTATGCATGTAAACATAAACATGTGATTGTATGCATACTATACATGCAAGACATTTCTATCTGTTTTATGATGACTTTTATCATTATAGACTTTGGAACTGATTCAAGTCTATGGTGGTCACTCTGATAGGATCTATTCAATGGCCATTGCTAATGGAATGGTTAGTATCATAATAATAATTGCATGTATTATACATAATGTTTTGTTTGAAAGGTATGCACATGAATTGATTGCATTTTTTTTGATAGATTTTTACTGGTTCTAAGGATGGAAGCATAAAGATGATCAAGCTGGACTTGTCAAATTCTTTTCAATGCAAGGCAAGTACAGGTGTTTTATGTATAAAAATTGTTAGAGTTATTATTATTCCCAATTCACTATAGTGGTCAGACTGTAATTTAAAGTTTGGAATACAAAGTCATCTTTTGGATCATTTAAAGAGTAAGTAACTAAAGCATGTGTCCTGATATTAATAATAAGTTTATTATTTCTGTGTGTGCTTCTTGCTTGTAAGGGTACATCCGCTCATGGTTTTTGTAATGCATTAAACTGAAAGAAGCAATTCTTTTTAAGATTATTGATTTATTGTTACAGGTCATTGTCCTGCAGCTGGGAAGAAAGAAAAGTGTCTATGGAATGATTGCCAAATTTTCACATCATCAATGGTATTATTATAATAATTACAATAATTTTACATTATTTGTTTCTTTTTTTCTATCTATTATAGTATGAACACCTTCAAACTCACTTAGAGCAATCAAATTTTTTTTAATTAAAAAAATATTTTTAAAAGACAAAATTAATGTTGTACAAAGCCAAGGGAAGCAAAGTCTTTGTCCTTGGACAGTGAGCAGTACTTGATACACAGGTCCATTGTGGGCTCATGTGGTAGAGTGAATCCATCCTTTATAAATAGTGCTCTTACCTGCAGCATAATAGGAGAAAGAAAACATTGCTTGTGCATGATATTTTTAATTTGAATTGCTGCTTGCATTTTACCTGCATGTCACTCCATAATCTGTTGAACAGTTTCATCATACATTGTTCAGTTGTCTATAATGTAGTGTGATAAAGGCCAGTTAGTTATAATGTGTATTGCATTCACATTGTACCTTGACTGATTCATCTTTTTTGCCTTCTGCACGTATCAATAAGCCTCTAAGTGTGTTAGCATTAATTAGTAATTTGTGGCAGTGGGGCATTGATCCTAATTCTAAACAATTACTAATGCTTAGCAGTTAATTTGTTGTACAAAAAGGCTGTGATTTACTTGAAGTTAGCAATTTCAAAGTCTGGACACACAAGTGCAGAGCCTAACAATTAAATGATAATGACACTGATTATCATAGACATACCTTAGTGTACATCATTGGCCTCTCGGCTTCCCTCAGATATTGTCTGCATTTGAAAAATATAATAATTGCATATTGGATTCAAATTGAAGGTACTTAGTCTGATCTGGTTTGTTTTTGAGTTGCTGTGCAATGAACAATAGAGATGAGAAATCATTTAATGATGATAACACTTGTAATAGCAATTGAAGACATGATCTTGCATGTGATGAGAAATTACCAGGCCTGTGAAGAGAGAAAGAATGAAGAAAATAGAAGAATGTCTTTTTACCTGTTTATTTCTGTAATCTTTAGCTGCCACATGTTCTGAAAAAATAAATAAAAATAAAATGCTGTATTTGTATAAAGAAAACCAACCTGGAATATGTTTGATTTTAAGGCAAAAATAGGCTGCAGTTTCTCTTGAGTGGCAAAACATTTTGGGAGTGGACCAAGGAGAAACTTCTTAGCTTCCTAATGATAGAAAATGAGTTAGGACATTATGAGTACAACCCCACTCATAAAAAGTAGATGCACTTCACTTCATATGCAACTCAACATATATCTACTGTTATGATAGCAGGTCTTACCTTAGGTTGACCCATTTTATAGAGTGTGCTTGCTAGTCTATACAATGGCTTATAGTATGCTGGGAATTTGACAGCACACAGTGATACCCCATACAAGCACTCTGTGAAGGGATCGACATTATTCATCCTATTGGAGAGCTCATTTTCCTCATCACTGGATTCTTCTTCATGAACAAGAGGAGACTCAGAAACAGAAAACTTTGGAATAGGCTCAATTTGCGGCATAGATTCTACATCAATATTATCCACTGGTGATTTCCTTATTGGAGTTGTAAGAGCAGTATCAGTGTCCATAGCAGTAGGATTATCATCTATAGGAGACTCAGTATTCATGACAGAAGTACAGGGAGTAACCTCCATAGGAGTAGCACCAATGTCTATATCAGTAGTAGTATCAATGGTAGGAGTTGTGGTCTCAGTGGTACCGGTGCCTGTTGCCCTGGAGCTTATAAGAGTAGTAGAAGTGGAAGCAGATTCACTACGATTAGCAGTATACATAAGAGTGTTACCAGTAGAGGTAACACTGAGATTAAAGTTTGAGCCCATTCCTGTACTAGGGGTAGGAGTTGATTCTATACCTTGAATAACAGTACTTGAGGTAGCAATACTTAAGGCAATAGGGACTGGATTACTATCATTCCTACTATAGTATCTCTTCAGTATCATTTTAGACCAGTTCCATAGCTCAGTCAAGTGGAGTCTGCCCAGTGGTATTGATCTCAGTGAGAGCATTCCTTCTCTTATATTTGATAGTCTACTGGTGGACTGAGGATTGAGAGAGAGGCCATGATTATCAGTAGGGAGTGAAAGTAATGCCTTTAGTGACACTGACATGAAGTGATAATGAACCTAATGGATACAATTAGACTAACAACCATCAATTATACTAACACCATCATACCTCTAATGCTTGAATGGCATGGCCTTTACTTAAGACTTCAACAGTTACTGGATACACTGCACCTTCTGAATGAAGAATCTCAGCAGACTAAAACGAAAAAGGTGTTAATTATATAACCCCTATAAACACTCCTTGAAATATTTTGATGTAGGTGACTATAATAATAACAAACAAGGACACTAGTCATAGAATGGCTAAATATAAAAACAGCAACAATTAGTAAGCAATGTAGCATGTTGAAATAATATTTTTATTTTCAATAAAGTACAATAATTGTATGTTAACATAAAAATGAATGGACAGAGTTGCACTAGTTGATACCCATCATTCTCTCATTTCCATGTCTAATAGAGAAACGGTTCAATAGTCTCTCGTTGAATTTACAGAAGATACAAGAACAATAAGGAACAGAGTACACTCTCTCTTCCAATGGGCGAGGGACCACTGGTAATGATACAGACTCCTTTGAATCAGTTTCATTGATACAAGTATTATGATTTAACTTAGCACTGCTAGCTGACTCCATTAAATGATAAATATGTCAATATAAACTGCAGAAGAGACCAATCAGTTGAAACAAAAGCACAGTTACCAACTTCTTTACAATAAATGAGTGAAGACAGGTTATACTACTATTGAGTCACAGTTTGTAGTAGTCACAAAGACTTAGAGACAGATATATATAAGCACCTTACACTATCATAGAGCCACAGTTTGTAGCAGTCACAAAGCAACAATACATACAGTCTTGAGCTAGACACAGTGTGCCATACATAGTCTATTACACAAAGGAGATACAAAGGCACTAACAAGCAACTGTAAAGACAGTCAGGCTGACAGTACATAATATATACAGTACAACTATATTGTGTCTCTCATTATTTGTAGACACATTGTTTCACTGTATAGGCCAGTCTTGTATCTAATTGTCATGCTATGTTAGCATAATATCAGTGCTAATTATGAATAGATCAGCATAAGGCATGGGTATGTACATGTACAATGTATAGACATGTTGCATACATGTAGAAAAAACTATTCTATCAAAAGTTTTACCATTCTATAGGGAATTTAGTAGAAAGTACATTGTACATGTATTCAGTGCATCAGAATATTATTCACAAAGTAAATAATTCACAAAATAGTAACTGCATGCATACTCACTTTAATAAAATGATTAAGTACAATTTGTAACGGTTTCTCCAGCTTCCAGTTAATCTTTCCCAATAGGAAATGATATATCCATGGTTCAGCATGAGAGACTCCTTCCAGTGACAGAGCATGAGTGAACTGATCATGAGCTAGTCTTAGTTTATCAGGCAGGAGCTTCTGACTCCATTCCTGAGTTCCTTTTGATTTATATAACTGAGGCTAAAAAGGAACAATTTTTTGGTAATTTTGATAATAAAAGGTCTATAATCCAATTACAATCACGAAGTATAATAATATTAAAATAGAGGATCAAAGTAAATATCTTACCAAACTCTTAATTTGTGAAGCGAATGATTGCATTGCATAGCAAAAGAACCCAAACTAAAAGAGAGAGGCACACACAGTAAATAATTATAATAAAACAGTAAATATAATAATAAATACAGGTCTATAGCTAATCACCTTCTCCACAACATAGCAGTGTCTGTTGTTAATTTCTAATGCTTTCTGGAAACATCTAAAAAGCACATGAAATCAAACAGGAATATATCAGGACTCTACAATTAGGAGTAGCAGTACCTCACCGCTCCATTTATATTAGCAGACACTAGCTTCTCTACTGTAGTAACAAGATCCCTCTAAGTAATTATAGAATACAGTGAAGACTAACTCTTAAAATAATACACTTTTTTCATGATTATAATTATTCAATGGCTTGTGTCTTACATTCTCAATACGGTCAGTGATCTTTCTTGATTTAGCCAAAGCCAGTCCAGCCCACGAGTCAAACTTGTCAGGCGAATAACACAATGTCAACTGATAATATTTGATTGCTTTACTGTGGTATAAATAATAGAAAAAATACTGGTATACTTTATAGACCAAATTTCATCAAAAATGGCTAGAAAAGAATTCTCCATTTTTATATTCTTTTCTGATGCATATACATGTTTTTATACTGCATAGAAAGTTTGAGCTAATTCTGATCAAGTTTGAATTTTTTACAAATTTATAAAATTGCTCCAAAATCGGGCCAAAGTCCCTGTACTATAGCACAGGGTCATCAGCCAAATTTTGCTAAAAATGACTAGAAGAGAATTCTTCATTTTTATAATATTTTCTGATACATATACATGTACTTATGTTGTGTAGAAAGTTTGAGCTGATTCCGATTAAGTTTGGATTTTTTATGAATTTTTAAAGTTGCTCCAAAATTGGGCCAAAGTCCCTGTACTATATCATCAGCCAAATTTTGCCAAAAATGACTAGGAGAGAATTTGACATTTTTATAATATTTTCTGATACATATACATGTACTTATGTTGTGTAGAAAGTTTGAGCTAATTCCGATCAAGTTTGGATTTTTTACAAATTTTTTAAGTTTCTCCAAAATCAGGCCAAAGTCCCTGTACTATAGTACAGGGTCATCGGCCAAATTTCGCCAAAAATGACTAGGAAAGAATTCTTCATTTTTATATTTTTTCTGATACATATACATGTTCTTATGTTGCATAGAAAGTTTGAATTGATTCCGATCAAGTTTGGATTTTTTACAAATTTTTGAAATTGCAGTTTCTCATAAAATGTGAATGCTCTTACTTATTGTCCATTAGTTTGAGACTGTCATCAGCCAACAAATAATACATCTCTGATATCTTTGACCTGCAATGGAGAGAGAGAGTATATATACACAATTTTTCAACATAATAACACAACATAAATATGATATTTGATCAATAAATACTTATTATATATTTACGTATGTTCAATTGGTGAAGTTGTCATGAGTTCATGAATCGATCCCTCAATATATTTCAATAAATCATCATCACTAACAACTAAAAATAATAATGACAACAATACTAATGCTAATTCTAATTATAAGTTGCTAACATTTGTACATGTACATATAATTTTTACAATTTTATAATCAAATCATGAACTACTCACCTTTTCCTTCGTTAGGGACTACTTCAATCAGTCTTTTATAAAGATTAATCAACTAATATAATAATATAATTATAATAATAACACATGATTTAATGTACTACATTTTAAAAGTTACATGTACATAAAGGCAAAGCAATGATGATGCTATATGATTGTGCACACACAGTGTACCAACAGGTAACTTACTTCAGGAGTTACATCAGGTGATTTCACATCATCAATCGTTGGGATATGAAGAGGACGGAAATATTCAATCAGGGTCAAAGCTCCACTCCAATTGATCTTTATCTAACAAGTACAACATCATTATTAAATGCATCAAGTACAGTACATTACAATAAATAATAAATAAACACTGATAAGGTACCTGTTCACTGTTGTGTTCCAGTAGTCCTTTCTGTTTAGCTTTCTTGGAAGGATAACCATACAGACAGTAGTAGCATTGCTCCAGCTCTAGCAGCAGCATCTATTGGGACAATAGTGTATGCTCTGGTTTATTTTTTGTGGTGATATTTATTACTTCTCTGAGGTTTCGAGTTAGGTTGGTTAAGCTCATCAGTTCAGTCCGTAACTGGCTGACTATGTACAATAGAAATGATCCTTTATCTTGACAGCACCAAGAATAGCTGTATGATATAAAAATGATAGAATTCTGTCAATAAAAGTACTAGAAAATTAAATACACGTATGTACAACAGAGCTAAAACTATATTTGAAACTAGATACACATAATGACAAGCAATACCTTCCTAACTGATCATGAGCCAACTTTAAGAAACACAGTCCAACATCACGTCTGCTGCTAAAACTAAGAGGATTAACTGATTTACTGCCAGGACAAGGAGCAAACAGACTAGTACATGTACCAATAGCTGGTGGAGCTGATAATGGCTGAACATTAAATGATATACCACTACTAGAGGCAGGAGGAGTAGCTAACGGTAATGGAGATACTGTCATAGGTGAAGGAGTAGTAGTGATATTAGGTGATGGTGATGGTTGTGTAGGAGAAGTTGTGAATGGAGCAATGGTAGGTGAGTTTGTAGTTGGAGCATTAGTGGGAGGAGTTATAGCATTAGTGGGAGGAGTTGGAGTAGAAACAGGCGGAGTACTCAGAAGAGAAGGTGTGCTATATGGAGTATCAATAATTGGAGTATATGAGTATGTAGCATCAAGAGTTTGAGGAGAAAGAGGAGCAGAAGGTGCTGGAGATTCGGTTAAATTAAAAAGAGAAGGAGTAGAAACAATGGATGATGTTATAGGATCAATAGCTGAAGATATTAATGGAGTATCAGGAAGTGAACTGGGGAAGACAGGGGGAGGAAGAGGAGGAGGAGTAACAACTGATGGCGATAGAATAGGAGGAGTAACAGCTGATGGTGATAAATTAAGAGGAGCAGTAACTGTGGAGGGTAGAATAGAGGAAGGAAGAGGAGGAGTAACAAGCGATGGAGACAGAATAGGAGGAGTAGCAAGTGAAAGTGATAAATTTGAAAAAGTAGCAGCTGATGATGGTAGAGAGGGTAATATAGAGGGAGGGAGAGGAGGAGGACTTTCAAGTGATGGAGATAAATTAGGAGAAGTTATGGTTGATGAAGACACATGTAGTGTAGCAGGAGTAGCAACTGATGATGATAAAGAGGGTAGAATAGAAGGAGGGAGAGGAGGAGGAGTTTCAAGTGATGGAGATAAATTAGAAGGAGTAGGAGGAACAGGAGAAGACATCACTTCAGTATCAACCCATTCATCACTAAAAATAAAAAAAACAATAACTAACATTTTACATAGCGTACATGCACTTTCATGTACATGTGTACATAAACATGAATAAAGTCATTAAATTATAGTAAGATATCAATACTTACAATGATATTACAGTGTGCAGTAGCTTCCATGGCAGTATAGTAGGAAGATGAGAGCTATGTGGAGTATCTACTAACTCTTGTACAGCATAAAGTGTCTAGTATACAGTGAATACAGTAATAATGATATCTTATTATTGATGAATTATAATGTATACCTTTATGATAGATATGACTAGTAATTGTGTTACTCTAGAATCTGTCTTTATGAATAAACTGGTTTCAGAATCAATACACCTAATAATAAAAACCCATTAGTTACATTGTCACGAAATCCGTGACAAGCAAAAATCTGTACGTACATGTAGATGCATGCTAAACTAACTTGCTGATTGTAGTGTAGAGATAAGAAAGACTCTTACACCACTGGTCTGAGTGGCCATCACGTTGATAGCATATTAATAATTCAATCAGAAAATGAACTGAATAGTAATAACAATCCTACAATAAAAAAAGGATTTTATATAATCATCAAAAACTCACTCATTGCCCATTCATTTACATGTACATTAAATAGTGTAAAAAGTACATGTATCCTAGATCAAACACAGTAGAATAAAATCTTCATACATACATGTAGTACAGTGTAGGGCAAAAAATTGTATATGTACATGTACACAATATTTTCCTCATTCTTTGGTTATCTTACACTGTATCTATTCAGTTTGAATAAAGAGTTTAAGAGATACTGAATACCATGAAACCCACTGCTGTTGCTTGAGTTCCCTCTACTGCTAGAGCTAGTACCAGTACTACTGGACTGTAATGAACCTAAGAAAAACTAAAAAGAAATTAATAGAACATGTACTAGAGCCAGTGTTTCCCACAAAGCATGCTAAGTGAGCTAAACAGCATGAGCTTCATGAGCTGACAAGCACTACAATACAGTACATGGCATTTGGAGCAACTTTGAAAATTCGTAAAAAATCTAAACTTGATCGGAATCAGTTCAAACTTTCTACACAACATAAGAACATGTATATGCATCAGAAAATGTAATAAAAATGGAGAATTCTCTCCTAGTCATTTTTGGTGAAATTTGGCTGATGACCCTGTACTATAGTACAGGGACTTTGGCCTGATTTCGGAGCAACTTTAAAAATTCGTAAAAAATCTAAACTTGATCTGAATCAGCTCAAACTTTCTACACAGCATAAGTACATGTATATGTATCAGAAAATGTAATAAAAATTGAGAATTCTCTCCTAGTCATTTTTGGTAAAATTTGGTCGATGACCCTGTACTATAGTACAGGGACTTTGGCCTGATTTCGGAGCAACTTTAAAAATTCGTAAAAAATCTAAACTTGGTCGGAATCAACTCAAACTTTCTACACAGCATAAGTACATGTATATGTATCAGAAAATGTAATAAAAATGGAGAATTCTCTCCTAGTCATTTTTGGTAAAATTTGGCCGATGACCCTGTACTATAGTACAGGGACTTTGGCTCAATTTTGGAGCAACTTTTAAAATTTGTAAAAAATCTAAACTTGATCAGAATCAACTCAAACTTTCTACGCAACATAAGAACATGTATATGTATCAGAAAATGTATGTACTTACTTCAGTATAAGACTCCTGACTAAGTGATGGTAGCAGTATATCTACTACACTCTCTAACTCCTCCTTCTCATAACATAACTGTACCTACACGTACATACATGTACATGTACATGTACATGTACATATGCATAATGTCAGACAATAAACAAACTCTACATTCACTTACTTTTTCAAGTGATATTAGTTGCTCAAGTGATTCTATTTTCCTTGCAATTTTAGCTGTTGAATTATAATAGAATTAATTTATTGTCATGCATTAATACCTTCAGTAATGATGCTGTCATTATTACAGTTCAGCAGGTTAATATAAGTAGGAAAGGCATTAGTGTCATTCGTATCATGAGTCTCCATATCAGTGGAATCATCCTTCAGTGAAACCAATAGATCACTGCACTGTATAATAATAATAAATAAATAAATAAATAAATAAATAATAAGTATAACGTATTTCTAACCTTTTGAAAATATGTCACAGCATTTTGTTTATCTTTTTTCAATGAGGCCCATTTTCCTTTGAGCCACTCAACTAGAATATAAAAGTTAAACCAAAAATAAAATAAACAACTATAAATTATAATACAAGTATAATATGTACATGTACATGTACACAATTCAGGTATAAATTAACCTCTTATTTTTGATGTCTGTGTCTTCTTCTGGTAATACTGTACAAACAGGAGACACTTGTTGAAGCATGAGGGCAAAGAGCTGAGGAGGGCAGGGGCTGACTTTGAGGAGGAAGAGACATCAATTTTAAGCTCCAAATAAGAGAGAGCAATCTACAGAATAAAGGAAAGAAATCATGTTTGTACACGTACATCTGACATTCAACATTAATCAATAAAAAAACAAAATGACATACCATAAAGAGTTGATCAGCATAACCTGCATCAGTTGATGCACTAGAAATAAAACAATAACAAGCAAAAAGTATAGTTTTAATAAAATTAAAATGACGTGTATTATAGTGAATCCATTGCTACACTAACCAGAACAATGAAGGATAGTTGAGATGAACATGAACCAATTCATAACATTCAATGAAGATTTGAGGATCAGTCTTTGACCTACATGGACATATAAATGTGTAAAATAGTATTAATACTACATGTACATGTATGTGTACATGTAAATGATTTAATTGTACATTTTGCATTAACTTACCATCTCTGGTCATAGTAGGACGACAATGTGTAAAGGAACTCAGTAATAAGATGAACAATACCACTAGGAGAATGTGTACACTGTACTTGTAAGTGCAAGAGAGTCCTTACTTGTTGCTATAATGAGACTCAACGAAATCTTTAACAATAACTGACTCATTGAATGAGTTTAAACTATTATCTAAAGATAAGCACACACATGTACATGTACATGTATTAACACACACACACCCACACACACACACACACACACACACACACACACACACACACTCTATTACCTGGACCATTTCTACAGTGTATGTGCATATAGTAAGGGAGAAAGAAATGAGAATAGAAGAGAGATGAGATGTAATAGTAATATTTTAGTGTGTATTACTTTGAAGATGATTCCTCCTTATCTTTATTACTTGACTTAGCAACCAGAGGAGCTACTTGACTCAGATCAGGACATTCACTAAGTCTAATCAGTAATGAATTAATACATTAATATAATCTATTATGTGATGTATATATCTTTAATTATACAAGTAAGGTTGTGATGCATTCAATGGCTGTCAGTGATAGAGTAACTGTTGCATTGTTTGAATGTGCAGAGATGGAAAGATTAGCTTTATGAATACTGACCTCAGGTGAGGGGGAAGATAATCACGAATCATTTGAAAGTAATCCTGAGTCTCTTTCTCTTTACCTTTAACCTAGAGAAATGAAAAAAGAGGAGATGAGAGAGGGAGGTGAAAAGGGCATATTATAGATGATCTTACTCTTGTTGATCGTCTCTTTGGTGCTGAATACAAATCACTATCAAATTGAAGGCGTCTCTTCCTCTCTGCAGTTGGTACCTCTAGCAAATGAAACAAAACTCAAGTACATGTACATGTACATATGAAGGTTGTATAGACTTATTTCTTGCTCTTTAAGAGTATGTACTACCTTTAGAAGGAGAGACTATGTCACTAGGTCCAGGAGTAGCTCCAGCATTATCTGATTTCATATCTACAGTGTAAGGCATACAATTCTAATGTTAATCAGTTATATTTGTATAATATGTACATGTACATATACTTTCATTGTATAAAATATACCCTATACTTTTCTTCTACTTGCCTTGTGTTTTAGCATCATCAAGAGCATGATATAATGACACACTGCATGTCAGTGAGGGCTAAAATAAGTAACAGTTCATTCATTATTAAATATATGTACATGTACATGCACATACCTGACCAGTTCTCTCTGAATACTTTAAGCACTGCTGATAAGTCGAAATGAGGAACTTTCCCAATGAAGTAACACTATAAGAAAAGAATCATAAATCCAGTGAACTAAAAGCAATAATGCTACTACCTCATTAATTTTATCTTATTGTTGGGTGATATTGATTCAGGTAGCAGTGTGACCTGCTCAAGCAATTGATAAGACCTTTGCAACTCTTTTACTTCAACAAGTATCTGAGGAAAGAACCATCACACAATTACTAAATCATTTACTTTATCATTGGGTGGGATAACAGGATTAGCATCAAGGTGTCTGAAAATACACATATACAATAATATCAAGAGTAAATGATGCTTACATTCTTAATTTTGGTTCTTGATATAAGAAGTTAGGATTCATCTTTGTAATGTGTTTCAATACAAAAAGACCTAAGGGAATAAATCAACCTTCTCTTATATAAATAAAGCAGCTGTTACCTCTAGAGTAATGTGGATTAAACTGAAGAGCCATCAATACAGCTTGAAGACAAGCTAGCAAAATAATAATAATAATAACAATAATATAATTATAAAAATAGCAGCATTTACCATGGTAATCCTTGAGGGCTAACAATACTGTGAAATAAAGATCAACAGATGGCCAGTACTGATTATTACAATGAATACTCTAGAGTAGAAGAAGGAGAATGAAAAATAGGAGAGGGAAGGGTAAAATAGAAAAGAAATTAATTGGTGGAAAAATGTGTATTGTAAATACTTTTTCCAGTGATCTTCTCATGATATTGAGATCACCTAATGATCCAGCAGCCACTGCTAACTGATACCACAATAGAGTGTCAGTATCATCAATCTTTGACGCCTATTCAAATAAAATATACATGTATACACATGTACATGTACATACCTCAAGATATGCTGAGACAGCAGTGGGCATATCATCTCTCTCTTTCGCTATACTAGCAAGATTCTTGAGAATAAAGAACTTTATTTTCTGCAAGACGCCAGCTTCATCCTATCAGTAATACAGTAAAAATAAATCAGATTATTCATGTACATGTACATGTACATTATGTACATGTACATGTACATGTACATTGTGTATCCGCTTACATTTTCAATGACAGGAGAACAAAGAATGTCACAATAGAGAGACTTTGCCTTATCAAGATGACCCTCTTGTTGCTCCTTAACAGCTTCATGGTAGAGCTTTAACAAAGCTGACTCCTACATTAAGAGAGAGGGGGGGAGAGGGAGGGAGAGAGGGGGAGAGGGAAGAGAGAGAGAGAGAGAGGGAGGGAGAGAATAACATAAGCTACATGTAGCTGGCAGTGGTAGTTATCTCAAAATTGAGCATCTAGTCACATAGAAATTCACGGAAGAAGAGACAGTGTAAATATACAACCAATAACAATGAAGTACACACAACACATGCACAGACACACACGTACTTACATGTACATACAAGTACATGTACATGTACATGCTTGATGTATGGATTCAATGAGGAAATGCTACAGTATAAAAGGACCATAAGAAATAGTCATTTGTTACTAAGAGAGAGACAGTAGCACAATCAAAGATGATACTCAAAATACTCTGTCTCCTCTTAATCTTTGATCAGCTGTGCACTGGATTGCCTGTTGACAGTCCAAATGAAGACAAGAATAAAATGACAGAGCTTGGAAAGGAGCTGGATGTACAGAGCAGCAAAGAGAAGGACATGAAGTCACAAGAAAAGGACACAAAATGGGAGGAGGTCGAATCTCACGAGGCCAAAGGGCAGGACGATAAAGAGCAGCTTAAAGCTAAGCTAGAGAGTAAAGAGAAAGCAGCCATTGAAGCAAAACAAGTGAAAGAGCAAAAAGCAGAGCTGGAGTATAAGCGGAAGCTAGCCAAGATACAAAAAATTAAAAAGCAAAAAGCAAAGCTGGAAGTCAAGATGAAAATACAAGGAGAGAAAGCTCGAGAGCAGAAGATAGAATCTGAGCGCAAGCAAAAGCTAGCTCAAGAGCAAGGAGGCTCTGATGAAAAAGGAGCAAAAACAAAGCAAAAAATGAAGACACAAGAAGTTATAAAAGAGGAGAAAGCAGAGACAGAGGAAAAGGCCAAGGAAGACACAAAAACACAGAAGACGGTAGTGCCAAAAGTTAAAGTTGAAGAAGTAGGAGAGAAAGCAAAAACGAGCTCGGGAAAGAACCAAAAAATAAAAGCAGAGGGAGCTAAAGGAAAGCTGGAAATAAATAAAGTCCAAGGCCAGCAGACTGAAGAGTTGGAGCGAAAACAAAAAATAGCTCAGAAAATGGAAGCAGCTGAAATGAAACGAAAGCAACAAGTGGCACTAGAAATACAAACACAAAAGGCAAAAGAAGAGAGAGCAGAGTTGGAGCGAAAACAGCAAATAATCCAAGAAATTGAAGCACAGAAAGTTAACAAGCAGATGAAAGAAGAATCAAAAGCTCAAGAGGATAAAGACACAAAAGCTCAAGAAGAAGGTTGCAGTGATGTCGATGGAGGTGATGTGGTTACCATACCTGTCGCAATGAATGAAGGCAAGAAGCCACTAAAAGGCTAAAATTATGTGAAAGGGGCTTCCTCAAAAGGACATAATCAGTAAAAATGTACTGGAACTGTAGCAGTTTTATAATCATTTCTTTTACTGTAATCTTTTTCTATTCAGTAGTGATTGAGAGATTTTTTTTCATAACAAAAAAGAGCAAGCAAAAATATTTACACTAATACTATTATAGTATAGGAACTTTAGTCAGATTTTGGAGCAACTTTAAAAATTCGTAAAAAATCCAAACTTGATCGGAATGGCCTCAAACTTTCTACACAACATGAAAACATGTATATGCATTAGAAAATGTAATAAAAATGGAGAATTCTATCTTAGCCATTTTTAGCACAATTTGGCCAAACTCCCTGTACTATAGTACAGGGTCATCGGCCAAATTTCACCAAAAATGACTAGGAGAGAATTCTCCATTTTTATTACATTTTCTGATGCATATACATGTTTTCATGTTGTGTAGAAAGTTTGAGGCCATTCCGATCAAGTTTAGATTTTTTACAATTTTTTTTAAATTTAAAAATTCAGTAAATTGATCTTGAAATTGACACCAAACCTCATAGTTACTAGTTACATGTATTGCTAGCTGCCCACTGTTAAATTATAGGCATTTACATACTTGAGCTTCTCTTGTTGGCTGAGATGATTTGTCTGAACGACATGATTGAGAGCCAGTGTCACTATCTTGCTTGTTAAGAGCAGAAAATCGTATCATATTGCACCAAACTGCCTTTCACTTTGCCGCCATTTTGAGGGTTAAATATTTCAAACCTAGAATTAATTATTCTGCGTGGGTGAGAAAAAATGTATTGCATGTATACAGCAAGTTAAAGCAAGTGTTTTATATACAATACTAACAAAAGGATCAAAAATTAAAATTAATCCTAAGAAGCTTGTTTTAAAGTCAATCGGTTCTGGCAAATTTGAGCTGTATTTAAAAGGTCTATTCCAGTAAATGAAGTAGTCGAAGATACTAAGTTTCCTTCAGCAGTGCAGTCACTATCCCAGAGATAAGGAATCATGGGGCCAGCTTTGTACTGACATTTTTGAATCAAGGCCATCTGAGCATTCCTTTTTACAAATTGACATATAATGACAGCATCTTGATCAGTACTGAATGGAAGCATGTAACCAAGGTGACGTACAAAGGCACCTTTAAAAGCAGGTGTGTTTTCATTGACATGGCCTCCTTCTGGAATGAACTCAGTTAGGATTCCATCTTTTGACACCAAATGATTTTTAGGATCAATCACAGCATTAAAAGTTTTCATGGCTTGCAAGTAATAAGTTTGATTCGATAGTTCGTAACTGAGTTTTGCCAGTCCATCAAGAAAGACGCCTTGGTTATAGGTCCACGCTGGTCCAGTCCTTGAACAATTCCCACTTGAATTGTTGATTTTAAGACCATCATTAATTAATGAGCTAGCATTTACCATTTGGCTATCAATAAACCAGTCAGCTGCTTTCTTTGCTTCATCAAGATAATCTTGTTCTTTCTTTACCTGATAAAGATCAATTGCAACGGTCAGAAACAACTCATTGGTTATAGCATTTTTATAACTTCTTGCCAGATCCCACCATACCCCTCCACTACAGGAAGTAGGGTCCCAATATTTGTCCTTAATATCTTGATAAACAGCTTCGGCAACCTTCAAGTACTCAGTATTATTAGGATTATAACGATAGGCATTGATAAATGCTAGCGCCCACCATAACCTGTCATCATTCCCCTGCTCACCGACCTTCAATAATTCAAGACCCAGTTCCTCTTTGAGAAAAAGGGGCACACTCCCAGAATCGATTTCAAATTCTGTGACATTAAAGAGTGACTTGAAGTTAGTCATGGTTTCAAAGCCCACGGCATCCAACCACATGTATCGATTCCTGATGACACCACAGTTACCTGGCTGGTAACGCCAAGAAGGCCCAGCTATGACTTCTTTGCAGTAGTAACCTGTTTGGAGATTACTTACCAGATTATAAGGAGAGTTGCTGGATGAATTTGGTGCTGCTTTTAGTTGAGGGAGGAAGAATACTGCAGCACAGCATGATATGAACAACCCGAAAATGAAACTTTGGAGCTGCATGATATTATTCAGTTATAGACTAGCTCTACAGCCAGAGAAATCAATAACTGCTGGTCTGCTGAACAAGCATTTGAGCTAAGCTGAGCCCTGCACGCATGAGTGATGATTGCTCCACCTAGTCTATGAATATTATGTAATAAAAACACGTTTAGTATAATGGCGAGTGTCCTTCATCGTTCTTTCTTGCTCTTTCCTCGACAGCAACAAAGGCTGGTCAGTATTTAGAATGTCGTGACTTCTTTTTATTGATTTTCTAAACTACTAGATAAAACAATTTCCTCCTGGAGTGATGTGTCTGTCTACTACAAGACCATTAGATGCTAGAAGAACTAATACAGTAAGTTATTAATGTAATTTTGCATTTGAAGTATTTGTTTTTATGCTGGAATTATTGGGCATTATTATTAAAGGGAACGTCACCCCCAAATCTCTGTAGTTACCTATGTAATGTCATCTGGCCTTGTATAAGTAAAAATTTTGTTTATTGCCTGTTTATTTTTATTATTGTTTTGTTTTTTTCTTATTATTCCAGTGCATTAACTTTGTGCCACAGCAGGAGGCTTGGATCGTTGAGAGATTTGGAAAATATTTGAGGACTCTAGAACCAGTTAGTGTGTGCAATTAAGTTTTTAGGACATTAAAATGATGATTTTTAAACCAGTGTTTTTTTTCATTAAATGTACAAGTAATTTTTTTTCTCACACTATATAGGGGCTGAATATACTAATACCGATTGTTGATACTATAAAATATGTCCAGAGTCTAAAGGAGACTGCTGTTGATATTCCATCACAATCAGCTATCACTGAAGGTAACAATGACAATGTAATAATGTAAAAATGTAAAATGGCAAAGTTTGACTTTATCATTGAATATTTTTTCAGATAACGTGACACTGCATTTGGATGGTGTCCTATACTATCGTGTTATCGATCCATTCAAGGTAATAACTGTAAAATTGCATTAAATGTCAATATTCATTATTAAATATCATGGCCTGTGTTCTATTATGTTGGTCTGACCAACATACTAAAACACAGACCAGTACTAAATTAATTTTTATCACAGACATCATATGGAGTTGAAGATGCTGAATTTGCTGTAATACAGTTAGCACAAACAACAATGAGATCTGAATTAGGTACAACAATTCTTAATAATGAACATAATGTTTCTTTTTGCACATTCCATGACTTTAATCAATGTTACTGATTGAATGAGATTTTATTGTTTGCAGGAAAAATAAAACTTGACTCTGTATTTCAGGAAAGAACTAACTTGAACTTCAGTATTGTAGGTGAGTTTTATATAATGACTTCGTTTTAAACATTATTGTTAGCATTTTGTATTTACTGTGAGTTTTAAGAAGGAATCGGCAAGTACACGTAAAACTGTATTCTAATTGACGCCCATTTTGAGGAACTTTGAAAAATGTATAAAAAATTCAAACTTGATCGGAATCAGCTCAAACTTTCTACACAACATAAGAACATGTATATGTATCAGAAAAAATTATAAAAATGAAGAATTCTCTCCTAGTCATTTTTGGCAAAATTTAGCTGATGACCCTGTACTATAGTACAGGGACTTTGGGCCGATTTTGAAGTAACTTTAAAAATTCATAAAAAATCCAAATTTGATCAGAATTAGCTCAAACTTTCTGTGCAACATAAGAACATGTATATGCATCAGAAAATATTATTAAAATGGAAAATTCTCTCCTAGTCATTTTTGACAAAATTTGGTCGATGACCCTGTACTATAGTACAGGGACTTTGGCCTGATTTTGGAGTAACTTTAAAAATTCATAAAAAATTCAAACTTGATTGGAATCAACTCAAACTTTCTATGCAACATAAAAACATGTATACGTATCAGATAAAATTATAAAAATTGAAAATTCTCTACTTTTCATTATTGGCAAAATTTGGCCAGAATCCCTGTACCATCACAGTACATAGTTTTTAGTGCCAAAACCCTGTGTGAAACCTAATGATGATGATGATGAAATAATATTTTATCTGATAGATGCTATCAATCATGCTGCTGATGCTTGGGGTATTCGCTGCATGAGATATGAAATTAAAGACATACAATTACCTACTAAAGTCAGAGATGCTATGCAAATGCAGGTACTTATTCATGGATACATACACACAGAGCTCAGAGCTGGGAGTTTTAAATATGAGGATTAAAAAGCCATTTGGCAAAATATAGAGTTAAAACTGAACCTTTGTGTACATGCTTAATGACACATGTTTACAAAGTCGCCAAAATTAAAAGTCAAATTCTCTGAAAATTTTGGAATTTTGTCAAACTCCTTCAAAAATAACTCACCATACTCTCGTGGATCTAGGTTGAAGCCGAGAGAAAGA
>NW_003546343.1:3416-11200 GCF_000090795.2 Amphimedon queenslandica | reverse complement strand
AATCATCTTTACTATTACTATTATTATTATACTTCTGCTTATGTTGTTTTAGCATGGCAATAAAGCAGCTTCACTCTCTGTAGCTGAGCAGTATGTCCAAGCATTTGGTAATTTAGCCAAGGCTTCAAATACAGTACTACTCCCTGAGAAAACTGGAGACATAAGCTCAATGGTTGGACAGGTAAGAGATTTATACTGTATAATTTGCATTCTTATCATTATTGCATTGATATTGCAAGGCAATGGCAATTTATGGTCAAATGACCAAAACAGATCCTGCTCCTTCTAGTGATGATCCTTCACCACCTCCTAATGACAAACTCTCAGATTTTGAGAACATGCTTGATAAACTGAATAAAAGCATTGATGACACCCTGACCCAGAGGTTTGAGTCTAGCACTGGAGGAGAGACTGTTGCTCAGTATGAAGAGAAGAAGAAACAGGAGGACACTGAGGAACCACACTTTACTCTAGCGACTTCTGGAACCAGGAACAATCCAAGAAAGACTGATGATTACTAATAATAACCAACCAATCTATATTGTTTGTTGTTGCATTTAATGTTATTTCATTTATTGCAGCATAGAGATACTGCAATTGCAGCTTGCCATGTTGTGCATTCTTCATGATATTCCTACAATAAGATCCTATAGAAATGTAATGTAAAAGGAAAATACTGTAATATGCAACTTAAGGTAAAGAAGCAAAGCAGCTTTACTTTTGAGACACTTCAGTTGAATCAGTTCTGCAACAATGGAGCTAGTTTAGGTCTCTGATCTGCTGTAGTCTCTTTTCCTGGTAATGAAAATTTAGCATGCATGTTCATGCTCAAGACAAGAGGATTAGATTCCTTTGTCAATTTGATGCTAATCATGCTATTTATTTTATTAATTTAGTGGGTGTGGCTTAATACCATATATACATGTGATACAACATGCCTTTTATTGCTGTTCATGCTGGTACTTAACTGTTTCTTTTATGTCTCCATTTATGGTATGTGTGTGTTAATAGGTGCTGGAAAGTTCAATGAAGAAGATGTCAAAGAATTGAAGAGTGTTTGCAGACTAGCTTGCGATAAAGTGAGCAACTGCACTTGAATTATATATATGTATAGGTGTGGTTTTCCATAATGTAACTCTGTGGGTAGTTATAATGTCAAATTCATTGTGTATTAGAACAATGGCAGGGAGTAGGAAAATTTTTATAACCTACAATTATTACCAGCTTAAATCCAAAAAAACCCTTTAAAATTAATTTACTTGCATCTATTTTTTATTGAGCCTACGGGTAATTAGGATTGTTTATTTAAGATTGTGATTGTAATTTATTGCTTAACGTGAATAAAATAAACACATTACTTCTTCGGGTATCATTAAGTATACTGTCATAGATAATCTAATATTATACATGCTAGTGAGTATGCATATTACTTTAAGTTATAAGTCATGAAAAGAATTACCGTATAGTGCTTTAATTTTGCGGAGCTAAAATTTTGAGAATTGATAAAAAATCAATTTTTTACAGAATTAACTTTTGCAGATTCGCTATGTTAGTGCCACGCCTTTAATGGCAATTGAATTATTTAGCAGATCTTTAATTTTGTGGTTGCATGCTAACCCGGAAAAAAGTAAAGTTTTGCTCCTCAAAAATAAAGTGCTATACAGTAGCATGTTTTTCATTGTCATACTTTAATTATGCATCTTTAACAAAAAAGTTAAATAAAGTACAACATTATGTGAACAGTCCTAGTATATGACCCTTGCCATTGTGTTTTGAATATCTGACACAGAAGTACTCATTATTAATCAATGCATGTAATTATCTTGTTTACTGATTTGAGACTGTTTTACAATAACGTTTTCATATCTGCTTGAATATACACATGTCAATAATACAAACATCCCACCTCTTCCTTACATTAAATAAAATAACATCATTAGCTGTAAACACCATCTGCTGTTTTTTTAGCATCAGTCCATTAAATACGGTATTGTGTATTAAATTGATTTATCTCATTTATACAATACTATTAACAAGATCTCTTTTATTTTTGTCATTCACTCTTGTACTTGTGTTTTTAGGCTATGGTGAAGTTAAAAGATGGTTGTGATGTTAGTGAAGCAATTACTGTAGCTATTAGTGCACTGGAGGTATGTACATGCAATAGTGGGTAATTTTGAAGGGAAAATTTTTGTCAATTAATAAGTTAAACCGATAATACAATTAATAGAATTCTCCATTAACTAATTGTGGTACTGGCTCATGTCTAACTTATAAAGGAACTGCTGAATGTGATGCCAGTATTATAAATGGGAAAGGAGACTTTGCTTCTGTTGGAGCTGTTTCTGGTGTGTACATGTATATCCTTTAATTTGCTAAATCTCTTCCTTTCTCCATTAGGTGTCAAGAATCCAATAGTGTTAGCTCATCAGTTGTTGTTAAACCAGTCAAAAGGATTAATGTCATTAGGTCGTATACCACCAATGTAAGATACACTAGTGATATAGATGATGAGGTTGAACATTTATAGGTGTCTGTGTGGTGATGGGGCACACCAATGGGCTATTGAGAATGGAGTACCTGTTTGTAATCCCGATGATCTAATTACTGGTGATAGAAATATTTAGTATGTACGTGTAATATAATATTATTATTATTATTAATAGAAGAAGCAAAAGAGGTATATTTGGATCATATTGAGAGATTGAGAAGAGAAGATGCAAAGGAAGGAAGTGAGCAATGTGCTGCTAAAAGAAGAAAAGTCAATGATAGCCAAGTTAGCATATGTGTGTACTGTAGCTAGTAGCCTAATCTTCATAATAACAGCTGTTTTAAAGTTAGATCATTAGTAGCTTTTAGGCACTAATACATGTGCTTTGTTTTTTATTTTCTTTGATGTCGGTACACCCATTAAAGTTGTTGTTTATTGACGTATTAGAGTAAACTGGATACAGTTGGTGCTGTTTGTATTGATGCTAATGGATTGATAGGAGCTGGTGTATCCAGTGGAGGAATATCATTGAAACACACTGGAAGAATAGGACAAGTAATGACTAAGTTTATTACTGAAGATATATACAAGCACTGATTCAAACATAAGCAAACGTCACTATATTAAAGTCTCTCATACACTAGGCAGCATTTTGCTAGCAACATGTGTGGCTTGTAAGCATCATGTTGCCAAGAATAGATAGCTGTTCAACATGCTGCCTACAACATCAAAGTAACCACAGATGTTGCCTAGTGTATGTTGGGTTTAATTATATACAATTCAATCCTGTTGTTTTATAACATTCAATTCTCTAATGCATTGAAAGCTACAAGTTGTTTACATACAAGTCTTGCATTGTGTTTTGAAATGTAAAATGTCAGTGTTTGAATGGTATAGTATTAGAAAATTCACACTGCTTTTACTTATTGATACAAGTACATAAGTGACACTTTCACTCTTACAGTCCTCATTATAATTATTAATAGGCTGGTGTGTATAGATGTGGTTGTTGGGCCAAGAGACACAGTGACTCATCACAGATAGCATCCAGTGCATCAGGTACATATGTACCCTTCGTATACTACTGGCCTGATGGCTTTATATTCACGTACCGTATAATTGTTTTTTGAGGGAATTATATTTTGCGAAATCTACTAAAATACGGATTTTAATTTCGCAAATTCTACCACGTGCCATATTAAATTGATTTTTGCGGATTTTATTATACGGCAGGTGTAGGGGAATATCTCATTAAGACTCAACTAGCAAAAGAGATTACTACTTCACTGTAAGTTATACAGTATATACCTTTACTAGTGATGGTTTGTATTGTTGTATAGTGTGGGACAGTCAGTGACTATACAGAATGCCTTCCATCAGACATTTCTTGGTTTGTTGACTTTGTTTATAGCTACATGTACTTAATTCCTGTTCACTGTATTTTAGATAATGTTATTCTTGCTGGATGCAATACAAAAGAAGCTGGAGTCCTTGTGTTACATGTTTCACCATCAGGTAATCATCAAAGCAGAAGCTTTTCAAAACATCGAAGCACCTCTGAAAGAGGACATAATATTAGTGACTAGGTGTCCATAATAAAGAGGTCCTACTGTAATTAACTAATTATTATCAACTTTCAGCATTGATTAGTTCCTCTTATTTGTTCCACAGGTTCTATTGAGTTGAGTTGGGTACATTCTACGGATGACATGCTCATTGCTTACAATTCTAATGATAAATCAAAGGTATCGTCTACTGAATATTCTAAGCATAATATTGTTTCATTATTGTTTGTAGTCTTTTATGTCTCAACTGGAAGAAAAGGCAGTACCTGGAATAAGAACAACAGCTGGATGGCTTTCATTTTAATTATTATTGTTTTTATTTATTGTAAAAAGTGTGTAATATTAATTTGAGGTGGAGCTTTAGTTTATTCATTGGTGGAGTTGCTTTAAATTCAAGCTGTGCACTGCACAATTTCATTTTTTCGCAATGAAAGTTTGTTTCTTTTCTCTTGTATTGCTTTTTCCGCTAACCTTTGCAAGTGCTGAAAGTAAGCAATGCATGTGTAAAAGTGGAACTTGATAGTGTATTTTGTTGTAGGTGCATGCAATGCAATTATTTCATTTGATAAAAGTCACATTGCAAGAGCAAAGTATATTGGTGAATGTGCAATCTTTCAATGTACTACAGCACAATGGAAACTGAATGAAACTGATATCAATAATGATGCTCATAACATTATCAATGCTACTAGTGGTACACTGACTATACAAGGAGTGAGGAGCAATGATACTGGAAACTATACTTGTGGTGGTTTAGGGAGCATTTTTTTAACAGTGAAAAGTAAATTGCATTATTTTGTATTTAGATTACTCCTTTTTAGTACCTGTTATTACCATTACTGGTCAGTATATGAGCCTCACTGTTGGTAGTAGTGTCAGTATTATCTGTACTACAATGCCCTCCATCCCTAACAGTGTAATAAAATGGCATTCATCATCAACCAATGGAACTTATAGTAATGAACTGGTCATTAATCCAGTGATGCTCTCTCATAATAACAACAAATTCACTTGTACAGTATCATCAAGTTTACTGGCTACAAGTTTGACAAAGAATATTACTATTAGTGTAATAGGTTAGTTGATCATAATAGTGCATATATAGTACATAGTTATTATGATTATTTTAGATACTCTTACTGTGCACTTATTACCATCTTATGGCATTGGGGATAATGTATCAATAGTGTGTACTATTAGTCTCATTAGTACTATTGGTCCTTCACTTGTAGTGAACTGGTTTAAAGATGATAATATGATAACAAATAATATTAATACGAATGCTTCATCATCAAAAATTAATAGTACCCTGACATTAACAAAAGTTTCACTAACTAATGCTGGAGTATACACTTGCAAAACATCAATTAATGAGGGGTCTAAAACTAATACATTGTCTGATTCAAAGCCCTTGTGTTTAAAAAGTACACATTTATGCTATAAATATGCCATTCATTTATAGTTTGTAGATCTAGTTCCCTTTAATGAAGACAATGATACTTTCACAGACCTATCACTGGGATATAGTGCAACAATACAGTGTGTGGATTTCTCATCGCTCGATGGAATTACCATAAGATCCATAAAATGGACTGAACCAGATGGTACTATTGTCAGTAACAATAATACATTAATACTACCTAAAGTGGTGCCATCACTTGATAACACTGACTATACCTGTACTGCTGAAGTGGACACCAACCCAATGACTTGTTTACCAGACAATAAGACAATTATCATTAATACTAAAAGTATGTGACTAATAATATTATTTCATATTTATTATACTTAGGAACGTATGTGAGTTCAATCATCATGTCTTCTCAATTATTATTCTTAGCCAATTCACCATTGAAGATTAATTGTATTATTACTCTTAATACTGCAGTTGGTCCTGGTATAGAACCCACTGTCACTTGGTATCATAATATGACTAATCTTACTCGCAATAGTCCATTAATGAATGTCAATGACACTGTATTTACTTCAAAAATAATTATTAATTTAATAAAACTCTCTGATGCTGGAGTATATCAATGTAATGCTGAGATTGATTCTAATTTAGCTACTAACAGTATAGATGTAAAAGGTAATGTATCACATTAATTACTCAAATTCTTTTAAAATGTGAACTATTATTGATTCACCTCCTTTTTTAGTACCTACTATCAAAGTTACTGGTCAATACACTAACCTCACTGTTGGTAGTAGAGCCAGTATTAACTGTACTACAATGCCCTCCATCCCTGGCAGTGAGATACAATGGGATCCACCATCATTGACTAGTGATAGTAATGTACTGGTCATTAATCCAGTGATGCTCTCTCATAATAAAGTGACATTCACTTGTGTAGTATCATCAGGTTTACTGGCTATGGATTTGACAGAGTCTATTGCTATTAGTGTAATAGGTTAGTTGATCATATTACATTAAATTTTTATTGATGTTTATTACAGATACCAGTGTCTCATCTGTTACTGTCCAATCATTATCATCTTATGCTATTGGTGATGATGTATCAATAGTGTGTACTATTAGTCTCAGTAATGCTATTGGTCCTAATGTTTCTTCACTCGTAGTGAACTGGTTTAAAGATGATAAAATGATAACAGATAATATCAATAATAATAATTATGTTTTATCATCAACATTTACTAGTACTCTGACATTAACACAGGTTTCACTAACTCATGCTGGAGAATATACTTGTAATGCATCAATTGATGGATCTAATATAGAATTGACTGATTCAAAACCTTTGTGTTTACAAGGTAGTTAATGACATCTATACTTATTACATGTATGTACTTATTATTTTATAATGCAGTTAATAAAACACTACCATTAGCAACTGAAGAACTATCACTGGGTCAGAATTATTCAATTGATTGTATCACTGGACCAGCACCTACTGGAGTATCAGTATCCTGGCTACTTACTAATGGTTCTATTTATAGTAACAGTAATACACTAATGATAGCATCAATACTACCATCACATGATGATGTGCAATATACCTGTGAAATAATGATTGAGACTAATCCTCCTTACTGTAGTACCCAATCACAGGTCATTACTTTTAGAGTGAAAAGTAAGAGTCTAGGAATAATGATTGTAATATACATTCTTATGTTGTAGCTACTTACATCAATTCAGTGACTGTATTACCTACTTCAATAGTCAGTTCCATTAACTCTTCAGTGCTACTGGCCATTAACTCTTCAGTACTACTAACCTGTACTATTACTCTTAATACTGGGATAGGTCCTGACACATCATTCATTAGTCATTACTGGTATCAGTATAGCACTGATATTAGTAATAGGAGTACACCACTGATGATTAATGGTGACAGTAAGAGTCTAGTAACAACACTGAATATTACTAATGTTCAACTCTCTGATGCTGGAGAATATGAGTGTGGAGCTAGTATTGATGGTAGTAATACTGTTATACAAAATATGACAAACATTTGTGTTCAAGGTTAGTTCATAATGAAAATTAAAATTTTAATGAATCTTTCATTTAGTTCCTGTCATAAATATTCCTTCTGATACTGATCTAAGACTAGGAGATTTAAGAGAGTATGATTGTACATTAGGTTATAATTATAATAAATTTGAAGTACATGCATCATGGCAAGAACAAACATCTGGTGAAGCATTTACAAATCCTCTCATATTAACAGTGGATCAGTCAATCAACAATACAGTGTATACTTGTAGTT